>NC_057799.1:171119960-171120634 GCF_018294505.1 Triticum aestivum | reverse complement strand
GCCGCTGACGACCCCCTGCACCCTCTCCAGCCTGCTCCACCGTCACAAATGAATGCTATAGCTAATTCCTCCCTCTCCCTCGCCCCAGTTCCCCTTCGTCCCTCTCCCCCGCGCCAGTTCCTCTTCGTCCGCTCCCAATCCGCGCCCCCGCCGCCTCCCTCTCCCCATCCTCCCCTCCGACCCCACCCCACTCTCGCCGGAGCAGCGCCGCAGGGCCGACACCAACCTCGCCCTCGCCCGCGCGCGCCGCAATCTCCGCCTCGCATTCAACAGCTACACATTCTACACCGAGGACAAGGACACTTTCATTACATCAATGTGGATTACCTCTAGAGATAGCAATAAAGCTTTTTCAGCTATTTGTAATTCGCGATTTAATCACGAAACGCATGAAGAGCGATGGTTATCAGAACTCCGGGGTAACGATGGAATCCTACACCGGTAATGACAAGGACAGAGCACCCCCCGCAACCCCCGACGACCCACCGCACCCTCCCCCGCTCCACCGCCGCCGAGCACCCCCCGCACCCTCTCCCCCGCACCCTGTTTTTAAAAAAATTATTACTGTTTTTATAAAAATATATTACTGTTATGATTTAAACAAGTTTCAACATATTTAAACACAAATAAATATCAAACAGCATTTTAAATGCATTTTTTATAAAAATTATTAC
>NC_057799.1:171086698-171119841 GCF_018294505.1 Triticum aestivum | reverse complement strand
TGTTTTTATAAAAAAATATTACTGTTACGATTTAAACAAGTTTGAACATATTTAAACACAAATAAATATCAAACAACATTTTAAATGCATTTTTTATAAAAATTATTACTGTTTTTATAAAAAATATTACTGTTATGATTTAAACAAGTTTGAACATGTTTAAACACAACAAAATATCAAACAGCATTTTGAATGCATAAAAACAAAAATTTGGGAGCCTGGGAATCGAACCCAGGACCTCCTAGTGTGTGTGCTGCATGCTGACCAGTCGGGCTAGTGGGCGTGTTCTGATGGAGATAGGGTTAGGTGGAAAAATAACCTGAGCAGTCGGGCTAGTAATTTATAATGGCGCACCAGGGTGAGGTGCGCCATTGCTATCGTCGTACTTATGGCGCACTTGGGGGAGGTGCGCCATTAGATAGACATCCCGCACTCCACCTATTCCCTCGCACTGTGGCCTCCCTCCCTCCCTCGCCAGATCCCCCACTCGACCCCAACCGTACGCCGCCGCCCCTTGCTCCGCCCCCTTCGTCCGCTGCGCCTGCACGCCGTCGGCGACGCCGCCGCCGCTGTGGTCTTGCGCTGCCCCGACGCCGTCGCCCCGACCCCCGCGGGACTCCACCCCCGCCGCCCCCGACGGCCGAGCGCTCCTCTCCTCTCCTCCTCCCTCCGACGAGCGAGGGCCTCCTCCGGCCCCTGCAGCAGCCGGCGAGCGAGGGCCTCCTCCTCCTCCGACGTGCCGACACCCCGCCTGCCCCTGCCGTCCTCCGCCACCCGGCGACCAGCCGCGCCCGCCCAGGTACCCCTCCTCCTTCCTCCTTCCTCCCTATCCACCGGGCGACCAGCCGCGCCCGCCCAGGTACCCCTCCTCCTTCCTCCTTCCTCCCTCTCCACCCTTCCTCCCCATTCCCTTTCACCCATCTCAAATGAACAGATGCATGATGCTATCTTATTAGGGCAAACACAAAGGTTAAATCCTATATGCACTTTATTTCTACTTGCAGACATCAAGTTCAGTCAAATAAGTCATGGTTAGCTGAATGATAAATTTTATTGATAATATCAAATCAAGAAGGTCTAGTTGAATTTGCATGATGAAACTCCAAGTTTGAATCTCTAGGTGTTAGCTGCCTCTTTAGTTTGTTATCTACAGGGAATTGAAAATGAATTCCCTTTTTTTATTTCTAGATCATAGTGGCAAATACATGCAGGTTCATGTTCATGCACACAAATCTGTATTTTTGTATCATTTAAGTTTGTTTTTTGCTTTTTCAAACTGGGCTACTTGCTGAGAATTTACACATGGCATATAATTATCCAATATACGTAAATGTTTACATATATATAGGTAGTCAAAGTGCTGTGTCCAAAATGAGAGCTTTCCAAGAACTAAATGAGGGTTCTTGAATATGTTAATGTTATTCCCCCCCTATAGGAAGTGTTTGCTTCTATTGGCGTTTCTGTTATGTTTCCTCCAGTGCACTATTTGTCTATTTAAACCCCTGCACCAAAGTATGCACCAAAGTATGGCTCCAGATCTGACTTCCAGGCCAGTGAATGTCTTAAAATAAATTGTTGTAGGCCCTGTTCTACATCATCAACTCAACACTAGTGTTGCATTAAACAATTTGCATAGGCCGTATCTGCTAGAGAATAAATATGTCATGATTGGCAGAGAAGATCTGCTAGCTTTTATTGATAAAATTTTAGCCAAAATAGCTAGATGGAGAGGCAGACTTCTTTCTTATTTGGAAAAAATTACCCCAATTAGGTCCTGCCTAGCTAGCATGAATCTAAAGGGACCTGCTCTTATAAATCTCTATATGTTCTAGTGAATTTTAGGGGGGGTGCAACCTTTGTATCTTCCTGTAGTATGGAGTATTAAATTGCCCCCTAGGGTATAAGGTTTCATTTGGATGTTCTCCCAGAACAAAATCATGACTTGTGACAATCTAAGGAAAAGGGGGATGGCAAAACCCCTAGAGTGTGTTCATTTCAAAGAGATACAAACTGTATATCATTTATTTTTTGAATGTATTGTAGCTAGTAAAATCTGTGAAGATGTTGAAATGCTTTTCTAGGTGCCAATCGTTAACTTTGAATCTATTGCTAAGTTGTGGCTTTGCAATAAAAGATACATTCACTTGAATGCAGTGTGCTTTTTTCTTTTCCAAAGGAAAAGAAAATGTGGTGTATAACAAATGTATTATTTGGTGGAAATTGAGATATCATATTAATCATTGACAAATTGGCTTTGAACAAATAATCTTAAATCCATGCATACCTACACAATTCATCTATTTGCAATGTGATGTTGTAAGGGTACTAATTGGTCTCTTCTGCTGCTTATCAGAGATGGGGGGAAGCAGCCACCGCCGCTCTGCCTCATCGGAGTACGAGTTGGATGCTTTCGAGTTCTTCAGTGTCATACTTGGGACTTCAGTATCAGCCACGAGGCAGGTATATAAAACGAGAGATCTCCCCTTCACCCATCTCATTATGATAACTCTGTTGTTTGCTACATCACTCCTTGTCCCAAATTGCAGAGGCTGCCTGACACTTTTATGAACATGCTGGGTGAAGATCTGCCACATAATGTGAAGCACCAACAGGCCGGCAGTGGGGATCGCAGGCTGTGGGACGTGGAGTTGGTGATCGAGGAGGGCCACATGTACCTGTGCCGTGGCTGGGAGAAGGTCTACAGTGCCTACGACCTGCGGACCGGGTACTTTCTTCTCTTCAGGTACGATGATGACGCCACAATGCTCATCGTGATGGTTTTCAACACGACTATGTGTCGCATGCGCTACGCTGACGACGAAGATGCCAGTGCGTTCTGCCTCTTCTTATTCCTCTACATTTGGCTTTGTCTCACATCGATTGTTAACGGCCATTGTTGCATTTGGACAGGCAATGGGAGCAGCAGCAGCGACACTGGCTACAGCCAAAGCAGCAGCGATTATGGCTGTAGCAAAAGCAACAGCGATTCTGGCTTTAGCGAAAGCAGCAGCGATTCTGGCAGCAGCAAAGACAGCAAGAAGGATGATCCGGACTGGAGTGGGGGAGAAGAGGAGCAGAGTGGGGATGAGGAGCTGCAGGATGACGATGGGCATCAGGCTGAGGATGACCTAGCGCTGGTGGTGGCTGACCAAGGGCAAGAGATGGTGGTGGCTAACCATGGGCAAGAGATGGTGGTGGCTGACCATGGGCAAGAGATGGTGGTGGCTGAGGATGACCTAGCGATGGTCGTGCCCGTCCTGCCTGAAGGTGGCCTCGCGATGGTGGTGGTGCCTGACAATGACCACGCACCGGTGGTGGCGCCGGCGATCCCACAGCTGGGCGACATGACCATGCCAATTGTGGTAGAAGACTACATCCCACAGCTGCCTCCACCGCCTCGCCACTCTTGGCGCATCAGGCTGAGGAAGGAGAAGGAGAAGAACAATGAGAACTGAACTATGTGAAACTTTTGTAATATGGTGTTGGATGGATAACGGTGTTGGATGAACAATGTGAAACTTTTGTAATATGTAACGATGGAACTATGTGTTGGCTATGTATGTATATATGATGAAACTTGTGTGTTGGATATGATTGTTATATGGATGCTTGTTGTATATATATTTTTTGGATATCTCATATGTGAAATAGTGACCTGAGATTAAGAAAAAACGATTTTTTTTAAAAAAATGTTACTAATGGCGCACTTCCATCTGGTGCGCCATTAGTATACCAGTAACTAATGGCACACCGGTGGGATACTAATGGCGCACCCGTGGTGCGCCATTACTAAAATATTCTAGTGGCGTGGTGCTAGTGGCGCACCAGTAGTGCGCCATTAGTAGGCAAAACTGGTGTGCCACTAGTAAGCCTTTTTCTAGTAGTGGTGGTAATATCATAGTTGTGCTAGTTGAGTAATTGTGGAATTGAAAAATACATTTGTTGGAGTTTGTGATTCCCGTAGCATGCACGTATGGTGAACCGTTATGTAAGGAAGTCGGAGCATGAAGTATTTGTTGATTGTCTTCCTTTGTGTGGCGGTCGGGATCGCGCGATGGTTAACTCCTACCAACCCTTCCCCTAGGAGCATGCGTAGTAGTACTATGCTTCGTGGGCTAATATTTTTTTACAATAAGTATATGAGTTCTTTATGACTAATGTGAGTCCATGGATTATACGCACACTTACCTTTCCGCAATTTTCTAGCCTCTTCGGTACCGTGCATTGCCCTTTCTCACCTTGAGAGTTGGTGCAAACTTCGCCGGTGCATCCAAACCCCGTGATATGATACGCTCTATCACACATAAACCTCCTTATATCTTCCTCAAAAGAGCCACCATATCTACCTATCATGGCATTTCCATAGCCATTCCGAGATATATTGCCATGCAACTTTCCACCGTTTCATTTATCATGACATACTCCATCATTGTCATATTGCTTTGCATGATCATGTAGTTGACATTGTATTTGTGGCAAAGCCACCGTTCATAATTCTTTCATACATGTCGCTCTTGATTCATTGCATATCCCGGTACACCGCCAGAGGCATTCATATAGAGTCATATTTTGTTCTAAGTATTGAGTTGTAATTCATGAGTTGTAAGTAAATAAAAGTGTGATGATCATCATTATTAAAGCATTGTCCCAAGTGAGGAAAGGATGATGGAGACTATGATTCCCCCACAAGTCGGGATGAGACTCCGGACTAAAAAAAGAGGCCATAAAAAAAGGGGGCCCAAATAAAAAAAGAGAGAAAAAGAGAGAAGGGACAATGGTACTATCCTTTTACCACACTTGTGCTTCAAAGTAGCACCGTGATCTTCATAATAGAGAGTCTCTCATTTTGTCACTTTCATATACTAGTGGGAAATTTCATTATAGAACCTGGCTTGTATATTCCAATGATGGGCTTCCTCAAATGCCCGAGGTCTTCGTGAGCAAGCAAGTTGGATGCACACCCACTTAGTTTCTTTTTGAGCTTTCATACACTTATAGCTCTAGTGCATCCGTTGCATGGCAATCCCTACTCCTCGCATTAACATCAATTGATGGGCATCTCCATAGCCCATTGATTAGCCTCGTTGATGTGAGACTTTCTCCTTTTTGTCTTCCCACATAACCCCTACCATTATACCTTATTCCACCATAGTGCTATATCCATGGCTTGCGCTCATGTATTGCGTAAGAGTTGAAAAGGCTGAAGCGCGTTGAAAGTATGAACCAATTGCTTGGCTAAAACCGGGGTCGTACATGATATGAATATTTTGTGTGGGGAAGATGGAGCAGAGCCAGACTATATGATTTTGTAGGGATAACTTGATTTGGCTATGTCATTTTGATAAGACATAATTAATTAGTTAGTATGCTTGAAATATTACTGTTTTTATGTCAATATTAAACTTTTATCTTGAATCATATCAAATCTGAACATTCATGCCACAATAAGAAGAATTACATTGAAATTATGCCAAGTAGCATTCTACATCAAAAATTCTGTTTTTATCGTTTACCTACTCGAGGACGAGCAGGAATTAAGCTTGTGGATGCTTGATACGTCTCGAACGTATCTATAATTTTTGATTGCTCCATGCTATATTATCTTCTGTTTTGGACATTATTGGGCTTTATTATTCACTTTTATATTATTTTTGGGACTAACCTATTAACCGGAGGCCCAACCCAGAATTGCTGTTTTTTGCCTATTTCAGAGTTTCGCAGAAAAAGAATATCAAACGGAGTCCAAACGGAATGAAACCTTCGGGAACGTGATTTTCGGAACGAACATGATCCAGAGGACTTGGACCCTACGTCAAGAAAGCTACCAGGAAGCCACGAGGTAGGGGGGCGCGCCCTCCACCCTCATGGGCCCCATGTTGCTCCACCGACGCACTCATTCCTCCTATATATACCTACGTACCCCCAAACGATCAGATACGGAGGCAAAAACCTAATTCCACCGCCGCAACCTTCTGTACCCACGAGATCCCATCTTGGGGCCTGTTCCGGAGCTCCGCCGGAGGGGGCATCAATCACGGAGGGCCTCTACATCAACACCATAGCCTCTCCGATGAAGTGTGAGTAGTTTACCTCAGACCTTCGGGTCCATAGTTATTAGCTAGATGGCTTCTTCTCTCTTTTTGGATCTCAATACAATGTTCTCCCCCTCTCTCGTGGAGATCTATTCGACGTAATCTTCTTTTGCGGTGTGTTTGTTGAGACCGATGAATTGTGGGTTTATGATCAAGTTTATCTATGAACAATATTTGAATCTTCTCTGAATTCTTTTATGTATGATTGGTTATTTTTGCAAGTCTCTTCGAATTTTCAGTTTGGTTTGGCCTACTAGATTGATATTTCTTGCAATGGGAGAAGTGCTTAGCTTTGGGTTCAATCTTGCGGTGTCCTTTCCCAGTGACAGTAGGGGCAGCAAGGCACGTATTGTATTGTTGCCATCGAGGATAACAAGATGGTTTTTTTTATCATATTGCATGAGTTTATCCCTCTACATCATGTCATTTTGCTTAAAGCGTTACTTTGTTCTTATGAACTTAATACTCTAGATGCATGCTGGATAGCTCGATGTGTGGAGTAATAGTAGTAGATGCAGGCAGGAGTCGGTCTACTTGTCTCGGACGTGATGCCTATATACATGATCATACCTAGATATTCTCATAACTATGCTCAATTCTGTCAATTGCTCAACAGTAATTTGTTCACCCACCGTAAAATACTTATGCTCTTGAGAGAAGCCACTAGTGAAACCTATGGCCCCCGGGTCTATCTTCATCATATTAATCTTCCAACACTTAGTTATTTCCGTTGCTTTTTACTTTGCTTTTATTTTACTTTGCATCTTTATCATAAAAATACCAAAAATATTATCTTATCATATCTATCAGATCTCACTCTCGTAAGTGACCGTGTAGGGATTCACAACCCCTTATCGCGTTGGTTGCGAGGATTTATTTGTTTGTGTAGGTGCGAGGGACTTGCGTGTAGCCTCCTATTGGATTGATACCTTGGTTCTCAAAAACTGAGGGAAATACTTACGCTACTTTGCTGCATCACCCTTTCCTCTTCAAGGGAAAACCAACGCACTGCTCAAGATGTAGCAATGGAGAACATGGACGCATGGGGAGGGCGAGAGGGTGTGTTTGTGATAGAGAGACCCCCTCGAGATCGTGAGGGGACTATATGGGTGGGAGATCGAGGGAGGTGCGTGCGCGATAGAAAGCTGCCCCAAGAGAAATCGAGATAGACCATGCACATGTTTGTGATGGAGACTAAGATTAGCTAGTCATATACATATAGGGGGGACTACGTGTGCCTACAATTGAGTGAGAGACCATTATACTTGGCTAGCTAGGCATGAGATTGTGTGTGTGCGTGTGAGATGGAGAGAGAACGAGGGAGAGAGATAGAGTTTTAGATGGGCCTATCGAGAGCGAGTGAGATATGCATGTGTATGTGTGACCCAGGTAGATGGACAGTTTGAGAGAGGGGGGAAGAGCTCCGAGACGACAGAGTGGTGCGTGAGAGAGTTACTGGCAATGAGCCAAGGAATTTGTGTGCGTACGATGAGTGCACCCAAGATATCTAGCTTGGACTAGAGAATCATACATAGTGTGCGAGAGAGACCTATAGATGGAGTATATATGCATGCGAACTAGAAAGACCCCCCCCCCACGCACACACACAAAGAGAGAGAGAGATGGAGAGAAAGAGAGAGGACCAACAAGGTTTGTGTGTTGGAGGCGTGTGACAGAATTGAAGATTGTAGGCGAGAGAGAGAGAGAGCAGGAGTCCGCGAGAGGGGGAGGTCGCGTTTTATGCATCAAAGTCTGATATAAACCATGTTTCGATATAAACTTGCATTCAAATATTTAAATTGGAGAACATGTTGTCTGCAATCCACACATGAACGGATATATGCGTATATCAAACAAGTTTGACTTTCAACATGTTCATGGAGTACTATAATACTTTACAACATGCTATTCGATCGAGGTGTTCAATTTTGGATTTAGTTCACTATTTTGACCTGGTGAATGAGCTATTTCATTGAATCGAGATATTTCATTTTGGGTTTGATTCCCGTTTTTGAGTGGGTCAACTATTTGTCATATAGTAAATCGCAAGCAACGAGCATGTAAAAACACATTACTCCCGAGCATCATCTCTCCATCTAAAAAAGAAGTGGCAAGCTAATATTTCTAAATTTGATTCGAATCGACTTGGTAAGGTAGACGTGGATGCTCGTTCTCCCAAATTTTGAACGAACCGTTAAACATCCTCTGCTCGGTGGAATTCGGCCGAGCAAATAAATGGGAGACGCGAAATTACCGTCCTATGTGGGAGATGCATTAATTGGCCAGTTGTGCATCGAGGGTAGGTTCGTAACTTCATCCAAGCGCGCCTTCTCCTCAGCCGAAATGACATGTGCCGAATAATTCATAAACCATGGTTGGCAAAACACGCTCTCCTCGCCCGAAATAGCTCGCGCCCACTATTTCAAAACACGCTCTCCTCGCCCAAAATCGCTCGCGCCCACTATATTTCAAAACACGCCCTCCTCGCCCGAAATCGCTCCCGTCCACTATTTGGGGAGAAGCAAAGTTACTCTACTATCCCCGACCCTCAGTACACAGACCCAAGCCGAGAAGCCTAAAGGCAGGGGTAGAACTGTAACTCCCCCTCACATTTCAGACAAATGCGTCTGTAAAACATGGTTCCACTCCCCTCCCAATTCCCCCTCCCCATTCATACCTCGTGGGCGCCAAATCACCTTCTCCCCGGAAGCTCCCTTCTCCCGAGACGCGAAACCTCAGCCCCTCCTCCATGGCGCCCCCACCGCACCAATTTCACAGCCGCCCTCCTCCCAAATGCCGGAGACGCTGTCCATTTGCCGTCGTGCACTGGGCCGTGTGCCTCTTACTCTGTGCTGCTGGAGCTACCTCGTCGACGGCCGCGTGAACCGTACCGGAGCCGATTCACCCCCGCCATTGTTCACGGCGCCGGAGCGGCTCCAACTTCGGATCTGTCCAGAGTCCCGGTGCTGCTTCCCCATAGCCGTCGACTGTCGCGATATAGCTGTTTCCCTGCCGCCGGTTGCCACCGCAACCGCGCCGGCCTCACCGACTCGGCAGCTGGACCTGCCTACTCCACCATGCCGCCAGATAGATCGCACCCTCATCTCAAATCACTTTATTTAGGCGTCAGTTGTCTGAATTTTTATTCTGGTCCAATCGATTCCCAATGGGAAGCAGCACCCCTCGAGGCGGCGGAGCTCCTAGGCTGCTGGTTGGCTAGTGTCTAACGTAAGGGTGCGGGGCCGCAAGTTCACCGCGGAAGCAGCGCTTAGATGGCTATCTTAGAGTTGCGTGGGTACAAGGTACTGCCGCCGCCGGATCTGGATGACAGGGAGTCTTTGTGGATTGGCCCGGGGGCGGCGCAACCACGACAGTGCGGTGGGGCAGGGAGCGGCGTTTTGGCCGGGGCCACGGATGGCAGAGGCAAGTGATACGTCTGCAACGTATCTATAACTTTTGATTGTTCCATGCTATATTATATTCTGTTTTGGACATTTTTGTACTTTATTATACACTTTTATATTATTTTTGGGACTAACCTATTAACCGGAGGCCCAGCCCAGAATTGCTGTTTTTTGCCTATTTCAAAGTTTCACAGAAAAAGAATATCAAACGGAGTCCAAACGGAATGAAACCTTCGGGAACGTGATTTTCGGAACGAACGTGATCCAGAGGACTTGGACCCTACGTCAAGACATCAACCAGGAGGGCACGAGGTAGGGGGCGCGCCTACCCCCCAGGGCGCGCCCTCCACCCTCGTGGGCCCCCTGTTGCTCCACCGACGTACTCCTTCCTCCTATATATACCTACGTACCCCCAAACTACCAGATATGGAGCCAAAAACCTAATTCCACCGCCGCAACCTTCTGTACCCGTGAGATCCCATCTTGGGGCCTATTCCGGAGCTCCGCCGGAGGGGGCATCAATCACGGAGGGCTTCTACATCAGCACCATAGCCTCTCCGATGATGTGTGTGTAGTTTACCTCAGACCTTCAGGTCCATAGTTATTAGCTAGATGGCTTCTTCTCTCTTTTTGGATCTCAATACAATGTTCTCCCCCTCTCTCATGGAGATCTATTCGATGTAATCTTCTTTTGCGGTGTGTTTGTTGAGACCGATGAATTGTGGGTTTATGATCAAGTTTATCTATGAACAATATTTGAATCTTCTCTGAATTCTTTTATGTATGATTGATTATCTTTGCAAGTCTCTTCGAATTATCAGTTTGGTTTGGCCTACTAGATTGATCTTTCTTTCAATGGGAGAAGTGCTTAGCTTTGGGTTCAATCTTGCGGTGTCCTTTCCCAGTGACAGTAGGGGCAGCAAGGCACGTATTGTATTGTTGCCATCGAGGATAACAAGATGGGGTTTATATCATATTGCATGAGTTTATCCCTCTACATCATGTCATCTTGCTTAAAGCATTACTCTGTTCTTATGAACTTAATACTCTAGATGCATGCTGGATAGCGGTCGATGTGTGGAGTAATAGTAGTAGATGCAGGCAGGAGTCGATCTACTTGTCTCGGACGTGATGCCTATATACATGATCATACCTAGATATTCTCATAACTATGCTCAATTCTGTCAATTTCTCAATAGTAATTTGTTCACCCACCGTAATACTTATGCTCTTGAGAGAAGCCACTAGTGAAACCTATGGCCCCCGGGTTTATTTTCCATCATATTAATCTCCCGACAACAAGATATTTCTGGCGCCGTTTTTATTTTGTTTTCTTTACTTTGCATCTTTATCATAAAAATACCAAAAATATTATCTTATCATATCTATCAGATCTCACTCTCGTAAGTGACCGTGAAGGGATTGACAACCCCTTTATTGCGTTGGTTGCGAGGATTTATTTGCTTGTGTAGGTGTGAGGGACTCGTGTGTGGCCTCCTACTGGATTGATACCTTGGTTCTCAAAAACGGAGGGAAATACTTACGCTACTTTGCTGCATCGCCCTTTCCTCTTGAAGGGAAAACCAATGCAGTGCTCAAGAGGTAGCAAGAAGGATTTCTGGCACCGTTGTCGGGGAGTACGCAAAAGTGAACATACTAAGTACCCATCACAAACCCTTGTCTCCCGCATTACATTATTTGCCTTTTGCCTCTCGTTTTCCTCTCGCCCACTTCACCCTTGCCGTTTTATTCGCTCTCTCTTCTTCGTTCGCTTCTTTTTCGCTTGCTTCTTGTTTGCTCATGTGTTGGATTGCTTGCTTGTCACGATGGCTCAAGATAATACCAAATTATGTGACTTTACCAATACCAACAATAATGATTTCCTTATCACTCCGATTGCTCCTCTTACCGATACTGAATCTTGTAAAATCAATGTTGCTTTGTTGAATCTTGTCATGAAAGATCAATTCGCCGGCCTTCCTAGTGAAGATGCCGCTACCCATCTAAATAGCTCCGTTGATTTGTGTGATATGCAGAAGAAGAAAGATGTAGACAATGATATTGTTAAATTGAAGCTATTTCCTTTTTTCTTAGAGATCGTGCTAAAGCTTGGTTTTCGTCTTTGCCTAAAAATAGTATTGATTCTTGGAATAAGTGCAAAGATGCTTTTATCTCTAAATATTTTCCTCCCGCTAAGATCATCTCTCTTAGAAACGATATTATGAATTTTAAGCAACTTGATCATGAACATGTTGCACAAGCTTGGGAGAGGATGAAATTAATGATACGTAATTGCCCTACGCATGGTTTGAATTTGTGGATGATTATACAAAAATTTTATGCCGGATTGAATTTTGCTTCTAGAAATCTTTTAGATTCGGCCGCGGGAGGCACTTTTATGGAAATCACTTTAGGAGAAGCTACTAAACTCCTAGATAATATTATGGTTAATTATTCTCAATGGCACACTGAAAGATCTACTAATAAAAAAGTGCATGCGATAGAAGAAATTAATGTTTTGAGTGGAAAGATGGATGAACTTATGAAATTATTTGCGACTATGAGTGTTTCTTCTGATCCTAATGATATGCCTTTGTCTACTTTGATTGAGAATAATAATGAATCTATGGATATGAATTTTGTTGGTAGGAATAATTTTGGTAACAATGCGTATAGAGGAAACTTTAATCCTAGGCCTTATCCTAGTAATTCCTCTAATAATTATGGTAATTCCTATAACAATTCGTATGGAAACTTTAATAAGATGCCTTCTGAATTTGAGACTAGTGTTAAGGAATTTATGAATTCGCAAAAGAATTTCAATGCTTTGCTTGAAGAAAAATTGCTTAAAGTTGATGAATTGGCTAGGAACGTTGATAGAATTTCTCTTGATGTTGATTCTTTAAAGCTTAGATCTATTCCTCCTAAGCATGATATCAATGAGTCTCTCAAAGCCATGAGAATTTCCATTGATGAGTGCAAAGAAAGAACCGCTAGGATGCGTGCTAAGAAAGATTGCTTTGTGAAAGTGTGTTCTTCTAGTTTCTATGAAAATAAACATGAAGATCTAAAAGTTATTGATGTGTTCCCTATTAAATATTTGTTTTGCAATATGAATCTTGATAATGATGGGACTGGATATGATCCACCTTTACCAAGAAGGTGTTCCCAAAATTCGGAGTTTTTAGATCTTGATGCTAAAATTGATAAAAGTGGGATTGAAGAGATCAAAACATTAGATATTAATGAACCCACTATTTTGGATTTCAAGGAATTTAATTATGATAATTGCTCTTTGATAGATTGTGTTTCCTTGTTGCAATCCGTGCTAATTTCTCCTCATGCTTATAGTCAAAATAAAGCCTTTACCAAACATATCGTTGATGCTTTGATGCAATCTTATGAAGAAAAACTTGAGTTGGAAGTTTCTATCCCTAGAAAACTTTATGATGAATGGGAACCTACTATTAAAATTAATATTAAAGATCCTAAATGCTATGCTTTGTGTTATTTGGTGCTAGTGTTTCCACGATTCCAAAGACTTTGTGCGATTTGCTACGTTTCCGTGATTTTGATGATTGCTCTCTAAACTTGCACCTTGCGGATTCCACTATTAAGAAACCTATGGGAAGAATTAATGATGTTCTTATTGCTGCAAATAGGAACTATGTGCCCGTAGATTTTATTGTTCTTGATATAGATTGCAATCCTTCATGTCCTATTATTCTTGGTAGACCTTTCCTTAGAACGATTGGTGCAATTATTGATATGAAGGAAGGGAATATTAGATTCCAATTTCCATTAAAGGAAGGCATGGAACAGTTCCCTAGAGAAAATAAAATTACCTTATGATTCTATTATGAGAGCCACTTATGGATTGCCTACCAAAGATGGCAATACCTAGATCTATCCTTGCTTTTATGCCTAGCTAGGGGCGTTAAACGATAGCGCTTGTTGGGAGGCAACTCAATTTTATTTTCAGTTTTTTTACTTTTTGCTTCTGTTTAGGAATAAATATTTGTTCTAGCCTCTGGTTAGATGTGTTTTTATGTTTTAATTAGTGTTTGTGCCAAGTTAAACCTATAGGATCTTCTTGGATGATAGTTATTTGATCTTGCAGAAAATTCCAGAAACTTTCTGTTCATCAAAATAATTGTTAAAAATCACCAGAACGTGATAAAATATTGATTCCAATTGCTTCTGATCAATAAACAAATTGTCTAGGTCTTCCTATTTTGGATGAATTTTTGGATTTCCAGAAGTTTAAGTTAGTTACAGATTACTACAGACTGTTCTGTTTTTGACAGATTCTGTTTTTCGTGTGTTGTTTGCTTATTTTGATGAATCTATGGCTAGTAAAAGAGTTTATAAACCATAGAGAAGTTGGAATACAGTAGGTTTAACACCAATATAAATAAATAACGAGTTCATTACAGTACCTTGAAGTGGTCTTTTGTTTTCTTTCGCTAACGGAGCTCACGAGATTTTCTGTTGAGTTTTGTGTTGTGAAGTTTTCAAGTTTTGGGTGAAAGATTTGATGGATTATGGAACAAGGAGTGGCAAGAGCCTAAGCTTGGGGATGCCCATGGCACCCCAAGATAATCTAAGGACACCTAAAAGCCAAAGCTTGGGGATGCCCCGGAAGGCATCCCCTCTTTCGTCTACTTCCATCGGTAACTTTACTTGGAGCTATATTTTTATTCACCACATGATATGTGTTTTCCTTGGAGCGTCTTGTATTATTTGAGTCTTTATTTGTTAGTTTACCACAATCATCCTTGCTGTACACACCTTTTGAGAGAGACACACATGATTCGGAAATTATTAGAATACTCTATGTGCTTCACTTATATCTTTTGAGTTATATAGTTTTTGCTCTAGTGCTTCACTTATATCTTTTAGAGCACGGTGGTGATTTTGTTTTATAGAAACAATTGTTCTCTCATGCTTCACTTAGATTATTTTGAGAGTCCTACAAAACAGCATGGTAGTTTGCTTTAACAATAATAGGCATTCAAGATTTAAAGAAAAAAGAAAAATTCTTATGAGTGTGTTGAATACTATGAGAAGCTTGATGCTTGATAATTGTTTTGAGATATGAAGTTGGTGATATTAGAGTCATGCTAGTTGAGTAGTTTTGAATTTTAGAAATACTTGTGTTAAAGTTTGTGATTCCCGTAGCATGCACGTATGCTGAACCGTTATGTGATGAAGTTGGAGCATGATTTATTTATTGATTGTCTTCCTTATGAGTGGCGGTCGGGGACGAGCGATGGTCTTTTCCTACCAATCTATCCCCCTAGGAGCATGCGCGTAATACTTTGCTTTGATAACTTGTAGGTTTTTGCAATAAGTATATGAGTTCTTTATGACTAATGTTGAGTCCATGGATTATACGCACTTTTCTTCCTTCCAACATTGCTAGCCTCTCTAATACCGCGCACTTTTCGCCGGTATCATACACCCACCATATACCTTCCTCAAAACAGCCACCATACCTACCTATTATGGCATTTCCATAGCCATTCCAAGATATATTGCCATACAACTTACCACCGTTCCGTTTACTATGACACACTCCATCATTGTCATATTGCTTCGCATGATCATGTTGTTGACATTGTATTTGTGGCAAAGCCACCGTTCATAATTCTTTCATACATGTCACTCTTGATTCATTGCATATCCCGGTGCACCGCCGGAGGCATTCACATAGAGTCATATTTTGTTCTAAGTATTGAGTTGTAATTGTTGAGTTGTAAGTAAATAAAAGTGTGATGATCATCATTTTTAGAGCATTGTCCCAAGTGAGGAAAGGATGATGGAGACTATGATTCCCCCACAAGTCGGGATGAGACTCCGGACGAAAAAAAAGAGGCCATAAAAAAAGAAGAAAAGGCCCAAAAAATGAGAGAAAAAGAGAGAAGGGACAATGTTACTATCCTTTTACCACACTTGTGCTTCAAAGTAGCACCATGATCTTCATGATAGAAAGTCTCCTATGATATCACTTTCATATACTAGTGGGGATTTTTCATTATAGAACTTGGCTTGTATATTCCAATGACGGGCTTCCTCAAAATGCCCTAGGTCTTCGTGAGCAAGCAAGTTGGATGCACACCCACTTAGTTTTTTTGTTGAGCTTTCATATACTTATAGCTCTTGTGCATCCGTTGCATGACAATCCCTACTCACTCACATTAATATCTATTGATGGGCATCTCCATAGCCCGTTGATACGCCTAGTTGATGTGAGACTATCTTCTCCTTTTTCTCTTCTCCACAACCACCATTCTATTCCACATATAGTGCTATGTCCATGGCTCACGCTCATGTATTGCGTGAAGATTGAAAAAGTTTGAGAACGTCAAAAGTATGAAACAATTGATGGTTTGTCATCGGGGTTGTGCATGGTTTAAATATTTTGTGTGGTGAAGATAGAGCATAGCCACACTACATTATTTTGTAGGGATAACTTTCTTTGGCCATGTTATTTTGATAAGACATAATTCCTTAGTAAGTATGCTTGAAGTATTATTGTTTTTATGTCAATATTAAACTTTTGTCTTGAATCTTTCGGATCTGAATATTCATACCACAATTAAGAAGAATTACATTGAAATTATGCCAAGTAGCATTCCACATCAAAAATTCTGTTTTTATCATTTACCTACTCGAGGACGAGCAGGAATTAAGCTTGGGGATGCTTGATACGTCTCCAATGTATCTATAATTTTTTATTGTTCCATGCTATATTATATTCTGTTTTGGACATTATTGGGCTTTATTATACACTTTTATATTATTTTTGGGACTAACCTATTAACTGGAGGCCCAGCCCAAAATTGCTGCTTTTTGCCTATTTCAGAGTTTCGCAGAAAAGAATATCAAACGGAGTTCAAACGGAATGAAACCTTCGGGAACGTGATTTTCGGAACGAACGTGATCTAGAGGACTCGGACCCTACGTCAAGACATCAACCAGGAGGGCACGAGGTAGGGGGGTGCGCCTACCCCCCCAGGGCGCGCCCTCCACCCTTGTGGGCCCCCTGTTGCTCCACCGACGTACTCCTTCCTCCTATATATACCTACGTACCCCCAAACTACCAGATACGGAGCCAAAAACCTAATTCCACCGCCGCAACCTTCTGTACCCGTGAGATCCCATCTTGGGGCTTGTTCCGGAGCTCCGCCGGAGGGGACATCAAGCACGGAGGGCTTCTACATCAACACCATAGCCTCTCCGATGATGTGTGAGTAGTTTACCTCAGACCTTCGGGTCCATAGTTATTAGCTAGATGGCTTCTTCTCTCTTTTTGTATCTCAATACAATGTTCTCCCCCTCTCTCGTGGAGATCAATTCGATGTAATCTTCTTTTGCGGTGTGTTTGTTGAGACCGATGAATTGTGGGTTTATGATCAAGTTTATCTTTGAACAATATTTGAATCTTCTCTGAATTCTTTTATGTATGATTGGTTATCTTTGCAAGTCTCTTCGAATTATCAGTTTGGTTTGGCCTACTAGATTGATCTTTCTTGCAAGGGGAGAAGTGCTTAGCTTTGGGTTCAATCTTGCGGTGTCCTTTCCCAGTGACAGTAGGGGCAGCAAGGCACGTACTGTATTGTTGCCATCGAGGATAACAAGATGGGGTTTATATCATATTTCATGAGTTTATCCCTCTACATCATGTCATCTTGCTTAAAGCGTTACTCTGTTCTTATGAACTTAATACTCTAGATGCATGCTGGATAGCGGTCGATGTGTGGAGTAATAGTAGTAGATGCAGGCAGGAGTCGGTCTACTTGTCTCGGACGTGATGCCTATATACATGATCATACCTAGATATTCTCATAACTATGCTCAATTATGTCAATTGCTCAACAGTAATTTGTTCACCCACCGTAATACTTATGCTCTTGAGAGAAGCCACTAGTGAAACCTAGCTATGGCCCCCGGGTCTATGTTCCATCATATTAATCTCCCGACAACAAGCTATTTCTGGCGCCGTTTTTATTTTGTTTTCTTTACTTTGCATCTTTATCATAAAAATACCAAAAATATTATCTTATCATATCTATCAGATCTCACTCTCGTAAGTGACCGTGAAGGGATTGACAACCCCTTTATTCCGTTGGTTGCGAGGATTTATTTGTTTGTGTAGGTGCGAGGGACTCGTGCGTGGCCTCCTACTGGATTGATACCTTGGTTCTCAAAAACTGAGGGAAATACTTACGCTACTTTGCTGCATCGCCCTTTCCTCTTCAAGGGAAAACCAACGCAGTGCTCAAGAGGTAGCAGCAAGATGCTCTACCGTTGGTCGCTGGCTCTTCGGGGAAGATTCCTAGCAGTGTCAGCTGGGAGGCACAAGACGGCCATCAAGCCATCTGGCGTAGATCGGACAATACCAAAATAAAATAAAATCGTGTGACCCCAATTTAGTCTGAGTCAACAGACGTGTGACCACTCTCGTACCTTGTTGTTGATCTCTTAGTGTATTTCTTCATATCAAAGAGATGTGTCGTTCTTAACATTATGCGTTATTTGCATCTTCAGCCACACCGTCTTCCGACTCACCGCAGCTGCTCCAACAAGGGAAGCATACACCAGAAGGGAGCTATAGTCCCCACTCCACAGTTCCCTGCATCGAATGTGCGTGCCCGACATGGACATCCACAACAACTGCAGGGCCATCGACAAGTCAGCACATGATGCTCACTCATATGGATGGCGGCCAGATAGGTTGTACCCTCATCTTACTTGTGTGCAACATTTATGGCTTTGTTATTCATCTAAGCATGGAAAATAGATTATCACATTTCACTGTATATTCATACTGATCTCTTACGGGTCTTGTTCAGGAGTTAACGTTGTTCCATAGTTCAGCTAAGATACTTGTTCTTTAGGTAACGCTGTTCCATAGTTATCATCCATCAGCCAATGCTATCCCACAGGCTGGTGATGATAGTATTATACCACTTCTAGTATTACCTATGTTGTTCTTTAATACTTTTGTGTGCGATCTAGTTAATCTCGAGTACAAACGATACATATTCTGTAGCTTTCATCTTTGTTCTCCCTTTAGTTTTTGAGACCTGTTGCTGCTAATTAACCCCAGTCCTACTATTTATGTCGTCTCCTACATGCACTCATTACATAAATCTAACTACTAGTTGTCTTCCATGCATGTCAGATATAATTGCACACACTGATATATCCAGAAGAACCTCACGGAGCAATGTAAAGGCCAATAAACTTGATGTCAATGATACCCAATATGATGGAACATGTAAAGGCAGTTCTTCAGAAGACTTGCAGAAAGATGTTGAATCCACTTCACCCCACAAGGTCCTTGCTCTATCGCAATGCCATCTACTTAATTTGGACATCATGCTTCTGAATATCTTATGCATTGTTATTCATCAGTATGTACTACATTTGTCTACCATACCATGTTTTTTTACATTGAAGTGCTGTTCTAGTGCTCTGTTGCAATGCCATCTTAGTTTCCCAATCATACACGTGTATGTTGCCTTAGTTTTTTCTGTACGTATTCCGCTAGCATACAATTTTACATTCAACTAGTGTTTTTTTACTATGTTGTCCTGTCGTATCCAAGCTCTTACACCATACTCCCTCCGTCCGGATTACATGTTGCCGAAATGGATAAAAAAGGATGTATCTAGAACTGAAATACGCCTAGACCCATCCATTTTTTCCGGATGGGGGGAATACATGTCAATATGTCATGCCTTTCTATTCTTCAGTACCTATTCCATCTCTCTGCTATAGCATATTTTATAATTGAAGCACCATTCTTCTATACAAGGCATGCAAGGGGAAGACGACTATGTTAGAATCTGAAGGGTTACAAACCAGGTCTTTGCAAAAGATCCAAACGCCAGGAGATAATAAACCAACTCCAGCTTTTATAGATACTCCTCCAGCACAGAGAAACCCAACTCATACTGATAATAAGCAGATTCCAGTGGCCAAAGAACTAGTCCGCTCCAGTCCAGCAAAAATATGTCAACTCCATTCTAAGAAGCGTGTGCGTATCCTTGCATCATGAAATTTTATAGCATGCTGATCATATTTTCTACATGTTTCTTACCCAGCTCTCTTTTAGAAAATAAGCTTAACAGATAGAAGAATTTCTGCACGGGTATCGTCTGTGAGGAAAGATTCTTGCAGGAATTCTCTGTACTCCAACAGATGTAAGTACCTATTGTATATCACTATATTTTTGCATCAGCATGTATTTTGTTAATCGGCGTGAATCCAACCTTTATCTGATCTAAATTTACTTGTAGCAAAATGTATGATTAAAGGCCACAATTTGATTTTTGTAAGGAAAACTGCCTGGTAGTTTTGCATCCTGAGCTGCATGAGTGTACTATCTCATATTACTGGGTTTGATTACTTTGGTTCTGTAGTGGGTTTTTAGTGTTTTTTTTACTGTGTTGTCCTGTCGTATCCCTAGCTCTTACATCATACTCCCTCCGTCTGGATTACATGTCGCAGAAATGGATAAAACTGGATGTATCTAGAACTGAAATACGCCTAGACCCATCCATTTATTTCCGGATGGAGGGAATACATGTCAATATGTCATGCCTTTCTATTCTTCAGTACCTATTCCATCTCTGTTGTAGTATGTTTTATAATTGAAGCACCATTCTTCTATATAAGGCATGCAAGGGGAGGACGGCTATGTTAGAATCTGAAGTGTTACAAACCAGGTCTTTGCAAAAGATCCAAAAGCCAGGAGATAATAAACCAACTCCATTTTTCATAGATACTGCTCCAGCATAGAGAAACCCAACTCCATTTTTCATAGATACTGCTCCAGCATAGAGAAACCCAACTCCCACTGATAATAAGCAGATTCCAGTGGCCAAAGAACTAGTCCGCTCCAGTCTAGCAAAAGAATGTCAACTCCATTCTAAGAAGCGTGTGCGTATCCTCGCATCATGAAATTTTATAGCATTCTGATCATATTTTCTACATGTTTCTGTAACGCCCACGATGCGGCTATATCTCCCACGTGTCGAGGCACGACTTAGAGGCATAACCGCATTGTGGTTTTGTCACAAGAAGGGTCATCTTCACACAATCCCATGTAGTGAACAAGAATGGGATAACGAGAGTTGGCTTACAATCGCCACTTCACACCATACATAAATATAATTCATACATCATCCAAAATACACACATAAACCGACTACGGTCAAGATACAAATGAAAAAAAGATAACCCCAAATGCTAGATCCCCGATCGTCCCAACTGGCTCCACTACTGATCATTAGGAAAAGACACATAGTAACGACCACGTTCCTCGTCGAACTCCCACTTGAGGTCGATCCCATCATCTGCAATGGCATCGTCGGCACCTGCAACTGTTTTGGTAGAATCTGTGAGTCACGAGGACTCATCAATCTCACACCCGCGAGATCAAGACTATTTAAGCTTATAGGAAAGGATGGTGTAATGAGGTGGAGCTGCAGCAGGCACTAAGCATATATGGTGGCTAACATACCCAATGAGAGCGAGAAGAGAAGCAACGGAACGGTCGTCAACTAGTAATGACCAAGAAGTGATCCTGAACTCCTACTTACGCTCATGCATAACTCAAACCGTGTTCACTTCCCGGACTCCGCCGAGAAGAGACCATCACGGCTACACACGCGGTTGATGTATTTTAATTTAAGTCAAGTGACAAGTTCTCTAGAACCGGACATTAACAGATTCCCATCTGCCTCATAACCACGGGCACGGCTTTCGAAAGATAATACCCTGCAGGGGTGTCCCAACTTAGCCCATTATAAGCTCTCACGGTCAACGAAGGATAAACCTTCTCCCGGAAAGACCCGATCAGTCTCGGAATCCCGGTTTACAAGACATTTCGACAATGGTAAAACAAGACCAGCAAAGCCGCCCGATGTGCCGACAAATCCCGATAGGAGCTGCACATATCTCGTTCTCAGGGCAACACCGGATGAGACTAGCTACGAGTAAAACCAGTCCTCAAGTTTCCCCAAGGTGGCCCCGCACGCAGCTCGGTTCGAACCAACACTCGAAGGAGCACTGGCCCGTGGGGGTCTAAAATAAGATGACCCTCGGGCTCGCGAAAACCCAAGGGAAGTGTAGGTGGTAGGTGGTCAAATGGTAAAACCAAGGTTGGGCCTTGCTGGAGGAGTTTTATTCAAAGCGAACTGTCAAGGGGGTCCCATAAATCACCCGACCGCGTAAGAAACACAAACTCAAGGAACATAACACCGGTATGACAGAAACTAGGGCGGCAAGAGTGGAACAAAACACCAGGCATAAGGCCGAGCCTTCCACCCTTTACCAAATATATAGATGCATTAATATAATAAGAGATATTGTGATATCCCAACACATCCATGTTCCAACATGGAACAAACTTCTACTTCACCTGCAACTAACAACGCTATAAGAAGGGCTGAGCAAAAGCGGTAACATAGCCAAACAACGGTTTGCTAGGAAAGGATGGTTAGAGGCTGTCATGGCAATATGGGAGGCATGATATAGCAAGTGGTAGGTAGCGCAGCATGGCAATAGAGCGAACAACTAGCAAAGCAAAGATAGAAGTGATTTCGAGGGTATGGTCATCTTGCCTGCAAGGTTCTCAGAGTTGTCGAAAGCTTGATCCTCGTAAGCGTACTCAACAGGTTCCTCGTTCACGAACTCGTCTCCCGGCTCTACCTAAGACAAGACCACAAGCAATGGAACCACAATCAATCACGGGAAATGCACAAGCAACATGATGCCAAACATGAATGATATGCGAGATGGGATATGCGATGCATATGCGTGCTCCGGAAGGAAAATGATGAACAAGGCAGTAACTTGGCAAACCAAGCATGCCACTGGAAAGATGAGAAGATTTCAGTCGAAATCGATATAAAGATCACCGGAAACGGATGCACGGTTTGCAAATGGGAAGAAAAACAAAAATGACACGAATCTGCGATTAACAGCATGATAGCACTTAAAATGCAACAAGTAACAATGCTACAGCACTCCAACATAGCAACAAAGCATAAGGCAGCAATCTACAGGAGATGCTTGACAAAAGATGAACACTGAGCTACGGCTAGATCACAACATAACAGGTTCAAACAAGCATGGCAAAAGTGCAAAAGATAACAGGTTCACAGACTGAAATTACTGGACATGGCAGAAAACAGCATCAGGTAACAATGTTCAGAGCATGAAAACAACATGCTACAGGAACTTAACATGGAAAAGCAAGGCATGGAAGTATTCTACTGAATGCATATGACAAAAGTCCCTTACTGACCATAAGCCAAAAAGGACCAGAAGATATGATGGCAACCATTTAAACATAGCAAGTTTTGTTAACAGGTTTCAGACTTAGCAGAAAACAGAGCATGGCAGAAACAATAATATGAAGGCATCTTGGTGAGCTTGATGCACTCACCACAAGGCAATGCCTGACAAAACAAGCATACCTACAGCAAGAAGGCATGTTTATGAAGCTATCCATGGCAAGAGCAAGTACATAGCATGTATGAAACAACTACAACAAGCTTGGCAAAATTGAATAACACGTAAACAATCTGCCAGAAATATTTTATAGCAAAAGTGGAGCAAGATTGAGTCATGCTATGGCTCTCCATAATTACAAGCAAGGGCAGGAATGGATCAATTACAACAATATCTACAACACATCCTTACTGAACATCTCCAAAATATGCATGGATCTCTCTCTAGCATGAAGTTTACATGGCAACAAAATAACAGCAGACAAAGACTGAGAAAATACTGTCCCTGAAATCAGAAACATTACGGGGCCTAGTTTGCATGCTTGTGCTAGTCACCACAGAGATCACAAAATACATGGCATACAACTCTGTAAATATGGCATGGGGTACAACAAAACACATGTAGAGATCATGCCCATAAGTTGCACAGATTAAAAGCAACAAAAATAACAAATCTCCAAGTTCTGCTAAGTAACAGCAGATAACAGCAAGTAGCACTCTTGCACCAGAGATTTGGGCATTAAGATGGACTCTAATGAACATGGTACAAATGAACAAAATGAATAGCATCCCGAGGCGAACATTTCGATATATTACACGCGCGAAACGGAGCTATATGCAGAGAGTTATGATGCGAAGAACATGACAATATACTGTAAATATAACATGACTTGGAAATATTTCGGGGGATCTCGGGGTCAACCTGAGGGTTGACTGGATCGGGATCTCGCCGGATCCGAGCTCGAGCTCGCCGGAGCTTGGCCGGAGGGAGAGGGAGGAGCAGGAGGCGGGCGGCGACCGGAGGGAGGAGAGGCGGAGGAGGCGACGGCGTGGAGCGGAGAAGGCGCCGGCGGGCGGCGGAGGGCGGCTCCGGCGCGGCGCGGGCACGCCGGCGGCGGCGGCGGCGGCGGAGAGGCGTGGCGGCGCCGGTGCCGGAGGGGACGGGCGCGGGCTCCCGCGCTGGAGGAGGACGGCGGCGGCGCGCGGGCGGGCGCCGTACGTGGGCTCGGGGGCCGGATGCGGGCTCGCGGGCCGCGGCGGTACGGGCGGCTGCGGGCGCCACATGGCAGGCGCCGGTTGGGCGAGGGCGGCGGCGCGATTTCGTCCGGCCGGAGCGGACGCGTCCGGCCGCGGAGAGGGAGATGGCTAGGGTTTTGGACTGCGGGAATTTCGGGGGGTCGCACATTTATATAGATAGAGGGAGCTAGGAGAGTCCAAATGAGGTGCGGTTTTCGCCCACACGAACGTGATCGAACGACCTATAGCATGGAAGTGACTTAGAGGAGCTTTGGGCTGTTTATAGAAGGGGTTGCTGCAACACACAGAAGGACATTGCGGATGCTCGGTTAACCGTTGGAGTACCAAATGACCTCCAAATGGAACGAAACTTGACCGGTGGTCTCCCGGTGGTATACCAAGGCCACTTGACAAGACTCGGTCCATTCCGAGAGCGTTCAACACCCACTCACGAAAAGAAAACAAGAGGGGTGCGCCGGAGGAGGTGGGAGCGCCGGATTGCAAAACGGACAACGAGGAAAATGCTCGGATGCCTGAGACGAACACGTATGCAAATGCAATGCACATGATGACATGATATGAGATGCATGACATGAACAAAATGCAAAACAAACACAAAACCCGACCACGAAGGGAATATCATAGCACATAGCCGAAAAATGGCAAGAGTTGGAGTTACAAATATGGAAAGTTACATCCGGGGTGTTACAACACTCCACCACTACGAGAGGATCTCGTCCCGAGATCTAGGACTGAAAGAACTCCGGATATTCGGAACAGAGGTGGTCCTCGCGTTCCCAGGTAGCTTCCCGGTCGGAATGGTGCGACCACTTCACTTTCAGGAATTTGATTGACTTGTTGCGAGTCTTGCGCTCAGTTTCTTCAAGAATAGCAACAGGGTGCTCATGATAAGACAGATCTTCTTGGAGGTCAATCTCTTCGAAGTTGATAGTGCGCTCAGGCATCTTGAAGCACTTTCGAAGCTGTGACACATGGAACACATCGTGCACGTTCGCGAAGTTGGAAGGAAGCTCAAGTTGATAGGCGAGGTCGCCTCTTTTGCCAATGATCTTGAAAGGACCCACGTATCTAGGGGCAAGCTTCCCTTTGATACCGAAGCGACGAGTGCCTTTCATTGGAGAGACGCGAAGGTAGACATGGTCTGCGATCTCGAAAGCCACATCACGGTGCTTACTATCATAGTAACTCTTCTGGCGCGATTGCGCGGCTTTGAGATTATCACGGATGACTTTACACATTTCTTCAGCCTCTGTGATTAAGTCATTGCCAAGAAGTTGGCGTTCACCAGTCTCTGACCAACTGAGAGGAGTACGGCACTTTCTGCCATAGAGAATCTTGAATGGGGCCTTGCCCGAACTCGCTTGGAAGCTGTTGTTGTAGGAGAATTCAGCATATGGAAGACAATCTTCCCATTTCATGCCAAAGGAAATGACACAAGCCCTGAGCATATCTTCAAGAATTTGATTGACTCGCTCGACGTGGCCACTAGTTTGAGGATGGAAAGCTGTGCTGAAGCGAATGTTTGTGCCAATGGCCTTCTGGAAGGAGTCCCAGAACTTAGAGGTGAAGATGCTTCCACGATATGAAGATATCAATTGTGGAATGCCGTGCAAGGAGACAATCCTGGAGGTGTATAGCTCTGCCAACTGAGCTGTTGTGATGGATTCTTTGATTGGAAGGAAATGAGCCACTTTAGAAAGCTTGTCGATGACAACGAAGATAGCATCATTTCCGCGCTTGGACTTTGGAAATCCAGTCACGAAGTCCATTTCGATATGGTCAAACTTCCACTCTGGGATAGCAAGAGGTTGGAGGAGACCAGCTGGTCGTTGGTGTTCTGCTTTCACTCTTCGACAGACATCACATTCATTCACGAATTGAGCGATCTCTCGCTTTATTCGAGTCCACCAGTACGACTGCTTGAGGTCATGGTACATCTTCGTACTTCCAGGATGAATGGAAAGAAGAGAATTGTGCGCTTCGTTCATAATGACTTTCCTTAGATCACCTTTAGGAACCACAATCCGGTCCTCGAAGAATAAAGTGTCTCTGTCATCAATGCGATAACACTTGTATTTGGAAAGACCCTTGTCGATACCACGTTTCACCTTCTTCACCATGGCATCAAGAAGTTGTGCCTCACGAATTTGATCTTCCAAAGTAGGAGAGACTATGAGGTTGGCAAGAAAGCCTTGAGGAACAACTTGGAGATTCAGCTTGCGGAAAGCTTCACAAAGATCCGGTTGGAATGGCTTGAGAATTAAGCTGTTGCAATAAGCCTTCCTGCTTAAAGCATCTGCAATGACATTTGCCTTTCCTGGAGTATATCAATACTCGGATTGTACTCTTGAATCATTTCGACCCATCGAGTCTGCCTGAGGTTGAGGTTGGGCTGAGTGAAGATGTACTTGAGACTCTTGTGATCAGTGAAAATGTCCACTTTTCTTCCCAACAAGAGATGTCTCCACGTTATCAATGCATGGACTACTGCCGCCAACTCAAGATCGTGAGTGGGGTAGTTCTTTTCGTTGGGCTTCAACTGACGAGAGGTATAGGCCACAACTTTCTTCTCTTGCATTAACACAGCACCGAGACCTTGAAGTGAAGCATCACAGAAAACTTCAAATGGCTTGGATTCATCAGGAGGAGTTAAGACAGGAGCTGTGACGAGTTTCTCTTTGAGAGTGTTGAAAGCAACGTCACACTCAGGAGACCAGACATACTTCACATGCTTCTGGAGGAGGTTGGAAAGAGGCTTTGCAATCTTAGAGAAATTCTCAACAAATCTTCGGCAATAGCTTGCAAGACCAAGAAAACTGCGGAGCTGCTTGACATTCTGAGGAGGTTCCCAATTCACAATTGCGGACACCTTCTCAGGATTAACAGCGATGCCCTTGGCAGAGATGATGTGACCAAGGTAAAGAACTTCATCAAGCCAAAACTCACATTTAGAGAACTTCGCATAGAATTGATACTCTCTGAGCTTGTCGAGCACCAATCGCAAATGTTTGGCATGATCCTTCTTATTCTTGGAGAAGACCAAGATATCATCGAGATACACCAGGATGAATTCATTGGTATAGGGGGTTGAAGATGAAATTCATCATCCGAGAGAATGTTAGAGGCGCATTGACAAGGCCGAAAGACATGACAGTATATTCATAAGAACCAAAGCTTGTTCTGAACGCTGTCTTGGGAATATCCTCTTCACGAATGCGAATCTGATGATAACCCATACGAAGGTCAAGCTTGGAGAATACTTTAGCACCTTTGAGTTGCTCGAATAGCTCATTGATGTTGGGAAGTGGATACTTGTTCTTGATTGTCTTCTTGTTCAATGGACGGTAGTCGACACAAAGTCGGTCCGTGCCATCCTTCTTCTGGACAAAAAGAACACCACAACCCCATGGAGATGAACTCGGTCTGATCAAACCCAGACGCTCTTGTTCATCGAGTTGTTTCTTCAATTCCTTCAGCTCCTTGGGTCCAAGCTTGTATGGACGCTTGCAAACGGGTTCCGTGCCAGGCTCTAGATCAATAACGAACTCAACTGGCCGGTTAGGAGGCATACCCGGAAGCTCTTCTGGAAAGACATCTTGGTACTCACAAACGACTGGAATTTGAGAGATGGCATTCAATTCACCCTTCTCATTGAGAGAAAATAACCGAATGGTTTCATCACGAGCGGCATAAATAATCACATCCTCAGAAGAGTGTGTCAATTGAATTTCCCTGGCAGCACAATCAAGTTGAGCCTTGTGCTTAGAAAGCCAGTCCATCCCGAGAATTAGATCAATATCCGAGTCACCAAGAACAATAGGAGAAGACAGAAATTTATAGTTTCCCATCTTGATGGAAACATCCGGAACCATCATGCTGGAGCTCAAACGCTTAGCTGGAGAAATAACTTGCATTGCTCTAGATAATTCCTCTGTGTCAAAATTGTGCTTCGATGCAAATGGGTATGACATGAAAGAATGCGATGCACCAGCATCAAATAAAACTTTTGCAGGAATATCATTAACTGGAAGATTACCCATTATCACATCAGTAGATTCCTCCGCTTGAGCTGCATTCATCATGTCTACCTTTGCAGACTTTGGATTGTGCTTGACCACTGCATTGCTGGAAGATCTGACAGGAGGAGGAGGCGGAAGACGCCTTTGGTTGAAGCACTTGTTAGCATAGTGACCTTTCTGCTGACACTTGTTGCAAGTCACCTCTGAGAGTGGACGATGATAAGGAGCATTGGACTTTGGAGCTTGATTCTGAGACTTGTTCTGATAGCCAGAGTTAAGAGTGGGAAGATCCATGGCCACCTTTGTTCTTCTGCTGGTAAGGCTGACGAAACGGAGGAGGAGGAGGCAACCAGAACTTCTGTTGCTTAGCAGCCACTAGTGAGGAAGAAGAAGACTGAACTGCGTCTCTGACTCTCTTCTTAGAAGCCTCACACTTGAGCTGAGCAGCCTCTTCCTTCAGTGCCATATTGTAGAATTGATCAAACTGAGTAGGCTCAACAAGAACGAGAGCTAACTGCAGATCCTCTCTAAGGCCACCTCTGAAGTGATAGATCATGCTCTTTTCATCAGGAACGTCTTGTTTAGCGAAGTGAGCAAGTTTCTGAAACTGGATGTTGAATTGATACACGGACATGTTGCCTTGCTTGAGATTGCGGAAGTCCTCACGCTTGCTCTCAACAACACTTTGTGGAATGTGGTGCGCTTTGAAATCCCGACAGAAGTCAGTCCAAGTGATCACACGACCTCCTCTGGAATCTTTGTATTGTTGATACCAATCAGCAGCTTGGTCCTTGAGTTGAAAAGAAGCGAACTTGACATAGTCCTCAGGCCTGACATTGCTACATTCAAAATGCTTGTTGATGTCCACGAGCCAATCATCGGCATCCGTGGCCTCGGTACAGTAGCTGATAGACTTGGGCTGATTTGCGAGAAACTGGTTGAGGGTAGCGAAGTGAGGCTGATTGTTGCCTTGACCTTGATTCCTTGATTGCCTTGCCCTTGGGTGCGTTCTTGCAAGAGTTGCAGAATCATCTGAGCATTGGCGTTGGTGGCTGCCATGATAGCTTGCCATGCCTCCGGAGGCGGAGGTGGTGGCGGAGGGTTCGCCTGACTCCCTTCATTGCGATCCGGATTCTGACGCGTTGGCGGAGCCATCCTGAAGAAGGTGACATCCGTTAGCATCTTGATAGACAAATAGACAAGTAGAATCAACGGATAGAAATTGCAACATATAGTCTTCACAATAAACATTCGAACGAAGATGAACGAATGAATTCCATAGTAAATCATCACACTTCCATAAGTTGAGAAGCCACTTGAAAAAGATATGGAATCAACATATGACTTCGAAGCAACTCGAATACCACAATTCAAAACAAAACAAAGTATTGGCTTGCAGAATAAGCCGGAACAAACATATGATAGAGGTTTCATCAGAAGTTTTCATGGTGGGGCCCACACGGGCTCGATCGTACAGCACCATCATGTACAAGGCAGTGCACATGACATACGAAGCGTCCCCGAGTCGGCATAGCCAAGGACTCTTTAAGACACTATGAGACCACTGTAAAACCAACCGTGGAAAGGCGGACCACCAGACGTCGAACCCCAATCTCATATCATGCGTCTGTCGAAAAGATATCCTAAGAGCTACTTGAATTCCCACCTATAAACTCCCGAAACTTTCTGGTTATGCAATCTGGTGTTGGGGATAGAGGGGACACAAAATATATCACCCAAACTAGCAATCCCTAGATCCAGTTGTATCCATCCGTCAACACATAACCAAGAAACCTTCGGAAATCATGTACCTCAACCTTCGAAAAACATCCGTTATACAAGTTATGGCAATACTCCCGAACTCCCGCCCCAGTACCGGGTGGCGTCGAGGTGATCTCACCAACAACTGCATAAAAGAGATTTCGATGTTGGCGAAACTCAGATATTCCAGAACTGCAACGATAAAATTGTGACGACAACACCTCGGAGCTCAACTCCCCGGGACACTGCCACAACCCCTAAATGTCAGGAGGCACCAAGAACAATGTTGTCGTCACAAAACCATTGGAACGATTCTAAGATACCCGCGTGATCCTAATTTTTTTTTGTGAAATTTGAGGAGAGAAGAGTCAAAACTTCTACGTCAGGAGACCTCACCAGAGCGACGAAGGGACTGAGGAGTAAAAAGAATCCTACTCTCCGATATATATAATCCTAAGACTCAAAACATTTTTTACTAGACTCAACAACTCCAGCGATTCGATCAAGCAGGGGGCTCCTAAGTCGGGGATGGCTCTGATTACCAACTTGTAACGCCCACGATGCGGCTATATCTCCCACGTGTCGAGGCACGACTTAGAGGCATAACCGCATTGTGGTTTTGTCGCAAGAAGGGTCATCTTCACACAATCCCATGTAGTGAACAAGAATGGGATAACAAGAGTTGGCTTACAATCGCCACTTCACACCATACATAAATATAATTCATACATCATCCAAAATACACACATATACCGACTACGGTCAAGATACAAATGAAAACAAGATAACCCCAAATGCTAGATCCCCGATCGTCCCAACTGGCTCCACTACTGATCATTAGGAAAAGACACATAGTAACGACCACGTTCCTCGTCGAACTCCCACTTGAGGTCGATCCCATCATCTGCAATGGCATCGTCGGCACCTGCAACTGTTTTGGTAGAATCTGTGAGTCACGAGGACTCATCAATCTCACACCCGCGAGATCAAGACTATTTAAGCTTATAGGAAAGGATGGTGTAATGAGGTGGAGCTGCAGCAGGCACTAAGCATATATGGTGGCTAACATACCCAATGAGAGCGAGAAGAGAAGCAACGGAACGGTCGTCAACTAGTAATGACCAAGAAGTGATCCTGAACTCCTACTTACGCTCATGCATAACTCAAACCGTGTTCACTTCCCGGACTCCGCCGAGAAGAGACCATCACGGCTACACACGCGGTTGATGTATTTTAATTTAAGTCAAGTGACAAGTTCTCTAGAACCGGACATTAACAGATTCCCATCTGCCTCATAACCACGGGCACGGCTTTCGAAAGATAATACCCTGCAGGGGTGTCCCAACTTAGCCCATTATAAGCTCTCACGGTCAACGAAGGATAAACCTTCTCCCGGAAAGACCCGATCAGTCTCGGAATCCCGGTTTACAAGACATTTCGACAATGGTAAAACAAGACCAGCAAAGCCGCCCGATGTGCCGACAAATCCCGATAGGAGCTGCACATATCTCGTTCTCAGGGCAACACCGGATGAGACTAGCTACGAGTAAAACCAGTCCTCAAGTTTCCCCAAGGTGGCCCCGCACGCAGCTCGGTTCGAACCAACACTCGAAGGAGCACTGGCCCGTGGGGGTCTAAAATAAGATGACCCTCGGGCTCGCGAAAACCCAAGGGAAGTGTAGGTGGTAGGTGGTCAAATGGTAAAACCAAGGTTGGGCCTTGCTGGAGGAGTTTTATTCAAAGCGAACTGTCAAGGGGGTCCCATAAATCACCCGACCGCGTAAGAAACACAAACTCAAGGAACATAACACCGGTATGACAGAAACTAGGGCGGCAAGAGTGGAACAAAACACCAGGCATAAGGCCGAGCCTTCCACCCTTTACCAAATATATAGATGCATTAATATAATAAGAGATATTGTGATATCCCAACACATCCATGTTCCAACATGGAACAAACTTCTACTTCACCTGCAACTAACAACGCTATAAGAAGGGCTGAGCAAAAGCGGTAACATAGCCAAACAACGGTTTGCTAGGAAAGGATGGTTAGAGGCTGTCATGGCAATATGGGAGGCATGATATAGCAAGTGGTAGGTAGCGCAGCATGGCAATAGAGCGAACAACTAGCAAAGCAAAGATAGAAGTGATTTCGAGGGTATGGTCATCTTGCCTGCAAGGTTCTCAGAGTTGTTGAAAGCTTGATCCTCGTAAGCGTACTCAACAGGTTCCTCGTTCACGAACTCGTCTCCCGGCTCTACCTAAGACAAGACCACAAGCAATGGAACCACAATCAATCACGGGAAATGCACAAGCAACATGATGCCAAACATGAATGATATGCGAGATGGGATATGCGATGCATATGCGTGCTCCGGAAGGAAAATGATGAACAAGGCAGTAACTTGGCAAACCAAGCATGCCACTGGAAAGATGAGAAGATTTCAGTCGAAATCGATATAAAGATCACCGGAAACGGATGCACGGTTTGCAAATGGGAAGAAAAACAAAAATGACACGAATCTGCGATTAACAGCATGATAGCACTTAAAATGCAACAAGTAACAATGCTACAGCACTCCAACATAGCAACAAAGCATAAGGCAGCAATCTACAGGAGATGCTTGACAAAAGATGAACACTGAGCTACGGCTAGATCACAACATAACAGGTTCAAACAAGCATGGCAAAAGTGCAAAAGATAACAGGTTCACAGACTGAAATTACTGGACATGGCAGAAAACAGCATCAGGTAACAATGTTCAGAGCATGAAAACAACATGCTACAGGAACTTAACATGGAAAAGCAAGGCATGGAAGTATTCTACTGAATGCATATGACAAAAGTCCCTTACTGACCATAAGCCAAAAAGGACCAGAAGATATGATGGCAACCATGTAAACAGGCATCTTGGTGAGCTTGATGCACTCACCACAAGGCAATGCATGCCAAAACAAGCATACCTACAGCAAGAAGGCATGTTTATGAAGCTATCCATGGCAAGAGCAAGTACATAGCATGTATGAAACAACTACAACAAGCTTGGCAAACTTGAATAACACGTAAACAATCTGCCAGAAATATTTTATAGCAAAAGTGGAGCAAGATTGAGTCATGCTATCGCACTCCATAATTGCAAATAAGGGCAGGAATGGATCAATTACAACAATATCTACAACACATCCTTACTGAACATCTCCAAAATATGGCGACGGCGTGGAGCGGAGAAGGCGCCGGCGGGTGGCGGAGGGCGGCTCCGGCGCGGCGCGGGCACGCCGCCGGCGGCGGCGGCGGAGAGG
>NC_057799.1:171070757-171086334 GCF_018294505.1 Triticum aestivum | reverse complement strand
GGGCCGGATGCGGGCTCGCGGGCCGCGGCGGTACGGGTGGCGGCGGGCGCCACATGGCAGGCGCCGGTTGGGCGAGGGCGGCGGCGTGATTTCGTCCGGCCGGAGCGGACGCGTCCGGCCGCGGAGAGGGAGATGGCTAGGGTTTTGGACTGCGGGAATTTCGGGGGGTCTCACATTTATATAGATAGAGGGAGCTAGGAGAGTCCAAATGAGGTGCGGTTTTCGCCCACACGATCGTGATCGAACGACCTACAGCATGGAAGTGACTTAGAGGAGCTTTGGGCTGTTTATAGAGGGGGTTGCTGCAACACACAGAAGGACATTGCGGATGCTCGGTTAACCGTTGGAGTACCAAACGACCTCCAAATGGAACGAAACTTGACCGGTGGTCTCCCGGTGGTATACCAAGGCCACTTGACAAGACTCGGTCCATTCCGAGAGCGTTCAACACCCGCTCACGAAAAGAAAACAAGAGGGGTGCGCCGGAGGAGGTGGGGGCGCCGGATTGCAAGACGGACAACGGGGAAAATGCTCGGATGCCTGAGACAAACACGTATGCAAATGCAATGCACATGATGACATGATATGAGATGCATGACATGAACAAAATGCAAAACGAACACAAAACCCGACCACGAAGGGAATATCATAGCACATAGCCGAAAACTGGCAAGAGTTGGAGTTACAAATATGGAAAGTTACATCCAGGGTGTTACAGTTTCTTACCCATCTCTCTTTTAGAAAATAAGGTTAAATGATAGAAGATTTCCTTCATTGGCATTGTATTCGAGGAAAATATCTTGCGGGAATTCTCTATGCTCCAATGCTGATGTAAGTACCTGTTGTATATCACTATATTTTTACATCAGCATGTATTTTGTTAATCGGCGTGAATCCAACCTTTGTCTGATCTAAAATTAGTTGTAGCAAAATGTTAAAGGCGCCAATGTTGATTTTTGTAAAGAAAACTGCCTGGTAGTTTTGCATACTGAGCTGCATGAGTGCTATCTCATATCATGCACATTACTGAATTGTAGTGCTGCTCTGGTTGCCCATTCATTCATTGTGTCAATGTTGCTTTCGTATTACCTTACCTAGCTGATGATAGCTGTGCCATATTGTGTTAATTTGGTGTTGGCTAATTGCCCAAACGTTCGTTGTGCCAATGTTGCTTTCCTATTATCTGACTTGGCCAATGATAGCAATGCTAGTGTGTTAATTTGGTGCAGGCTGCTGAAGATAAGAAGACAAACTCTGAAAACAGCAAGGCAACCCCATTGTTTCTTTCCAATAAATCTAGGCCGGGTAATATGCCAATAACTCATGATTAATCTGTTTGGTTCCCCTCCTAATTTATGTTATGATGCAGTGGTCGAGACACTCTCCACTATCAATAATACAAGCCTACCAAAATCGCCATCTGAATCTGTTCAGTATCCTCTGTCTCGAATGCAACGGAAAAAGTGTATGTTTGTGAACTAATTAATGGCTGAAGGAATGATGGAAATGGTGGAGGAATCAGAGGTGCAGAGTCGTGCGACACAACAACTGATCAATGTTTTCAGAGACAGTGTAGCAAAGCAGCAAGAACTTGCCCACATGCTTATGGGCGTCATCCGTGCTGAGGTTGCAGATTGTGACGTTGTAGATCGTTAGGTTTTGTTCATTTATTTGCACTGGCATCAATCTTTGATTGCCGAGTGGATGTAATTTCCTGTAATATATGCTAGATGTGCAAGGTTTTTCCCTCTATGTCGTACCTTTGCTTGATCGGTTTTGGTCCTGTGCATAATTGCTCGTCGTAATGGGCTCAAATTATCTAATTTGGCCTAAAGACATGTACAAACTTTAGTGGGCCCATTAAGTTAATGGGCTGTTACCAGGCCGAAAGTTAATGGTAGGCCCTCTTAACTCCCGGGTCGTTAACAGGCTGACATCGAAGTGGGCAACTGGTGGGCCCAATTGATTTCACGGGCCGTTACTAAGTTCGGGCTACATATGGCCCAACTATACTGTGGGCCTTTGCAGGCCGAAAGAGACAACGGGCTTGTACTGGACCATGAAGAGCATGGGCCACTAAGAGGCCGAAAGTCAGGTCGTATTGTAAATGGGCCAACTGTGTTGTGGGCCTTTAGCAGGCGGAAAGAGAAACCGCGCTGGTATTGGACCGTGAAGGGCATGGGCCGTTAAAAGGCCAAAACTCAGGTCCGACTACAAATGGCCCAACTCATTTATGGTCCGTTAACAGGCTGAAAGGCACACATGGCCGGGAATTGGCCCAACACTTAAATGGGTCGCTAAAAGGCCAAAACTCAGGTCCGACTAAAAATGGGCCAACAGATATATGGGCCGTCACCAGGCTGAAAGACACACCGGGCCGTAAATTGGCCCAACACTTAAATGGGTCGCTAAAAGGCCGAAACTCAGGTCCGACTACAAATGGCCCAATTGATTTATGGGCCGTCAACAAGCTGAAAGACACACCGGGCCAGAAATTAGCCCAATATTTAAATGGGTCGCTAAAAGGCCGAAAGGTGTACATCGTGAAAATTGGCCCATCCACTGAATGGGCCGTTAACAGGCCGAAATCTCACCGGGCCGATATTGAGCCGAAATATATAGCGGATTGTTAACGGGCTCGAACTGACGATGGGCTGCAATGGTGTCAAATCTTTAATGGGCCATTGACGGGCCGAATTGGCACGTCTCGTATGGGCCGTGGGTTTAAATGGACCTGACACAAGTAGGCCTTATATGGGCCGGCCTGCTATTTTTTACTGGGCGGCCTTTTTCACCGGAATGGGCCACTGTTGGGCCGTGCCACGTGTCGACCTATCATAGGCGCCTCCTGTCCAATGAGTGGATGACATCTGTCCCAACGGTGAGGCAACACGTGTTTCCTCTGGCCAATGATGTTTTTACACGTGGAAAATCCCCATTGGTCCGGGCTGTTAACGGGTTATCGGATCCAAAATCGGACCCGATAGCTTAACGGCGTTCCGTTACGGTGGTTGCCACGTGTCGGTCACCCTTGACGAAGGCACTTCTGTGACGCACGATTTATCGTCATGGAAGTGGACACTTCCGTGATGATAATTTTGGTAATGTCATGGAACACTTCTACGAGAGCACATGTATGACTATCTTGATTCTGTCATAAATTTGTCATGGATATACATGCATGACAGAAAACGTGACCTACTGTGACAAACACGTATCATCACGAAAGTGTATTTTTTTGTAGTGGTAGCCTGCTTAACTCTGAAAAAACCTACACGTGCCACCAATTATAAGAAAATAGTAGTTAGAAGTAGCATCTTCGTGAGAGATTCGTTGCTACTTCTAAAGTTAAATTGTGATTAGTTAGACAGAATAGGTGGATTAAGAAGTAATCGAGGCAACAAGCAAGAACCAGATACAAAACTAACATGGGTGAACAATTGGAACGATGTCGGGGTGGAAGATCTCAGTGAAGATGAGACCAGGTTCTGCTATTTCCATCAACATTCGTGCACCAACTTTGAGTCCGTAACACTTGAGAAAGTTTATCCAAGTTCGACCATAAAAAAAGCAGTGATCTTCTTGGTTCATGAACCCAACTCGGAACTTATATCCATGGCTTGTCTTCAATGTGACCATTAAACTGGTGTATTCAGTTATGGCAAGGCCGAGCACCTTGAGTACATGTGTTCTGGCAGAGCAAGGAATGCACTACAGGAAAAATAATATGAGAACACAATGTATTCCCTATCCAAATCTAGAAATAATTTCCTCCTTCACGTCAGTGTTGACCATGGTACTAGTACCTTTTATCCAAATATAGCAATCCAAATTTCCAAATTAGTCAATAGCATGTTCAAAAAACCCCACCCTCCCGGATAGAAAAGATGATTCTAGGAACATACTGTGCGCATTTTAAAATCCTGTGTTAGTATGAGAAGGAACAAGTGTGGCGTCTCGCCGAGGGCGCAGAAACCTGTAGGGTCCTTGCACTTTGGGCGCTGCAAATGAAACACACAAGATTCAGTAGGAAGAAAAATGCATCAACGGCGGCGGCTGCCATCCTAGGATTACCCGCGACCAAGGGACTTGGATTTATCGGGATGGATGAAGAATTCGTACCAGGTTCTCCATGAGAAAACCCTATGCAATCGCCGAGCGGGGGTTTTCTCTCAACAAGCAGACGAGGGAGAAGGGGATTCAGGCCTAGTGAAATATTGCCGCTTCGTCCATCCAGCTTACTGCTAAAGCTGGAAAGGTGGGTTTTGTTGTGATTTGATGGCTCATTGGGCATTACTACGGCCCTACGACCGGGGTGTGTCTACCGTGCAGTTGTGCACTCTAATTTCGTGCATATGGCATGTGGACCCCGTAGTCGGATGCCCCACATATCAGCGAAAGCAAGTAGAAAGACAGGAGTAACTAGTTACACAAATATATTTTTGACAGAGAGATACTCCCTCTGTAAAGAAATATAAAAATCTTTTATATCACAACTTTATACATAAGAAAAATCAAGGGGAATATATATAACATATATAATTATAAAAAACTGAGTTTTTTTAACACAGTATAGACGAGTTGGTGATGATGGTGTGCCTGCCATCCTGCAATATAGGCCGTCCGATTTATATCTGACGGATAGGAAGGAAACTATGGCAATTTTGCAAAAAGGTACCCACACACCTCTCCACATTTGCAAATAAGGCCTTCCCTCGTTCATCCTTTTCTCTCACAAGATAAAATACTCATACAAATGTATCTTCATGTTACGTGCAACGCACGGGCATTATGGGGGTTCAGCTGAGGATATAATACTCAAACATGCTCATGGTTCTGGACTTTGGGCCACAGGCCGGTGGGCCTGCATGTTTGGGGGCCCATGTGTTCTACCTCAGCACTTTTCATATTGCAAGCGATCGGTACGGTGCTGGTTTTAGATGCGGTCGCAAGGCGAATACACAAAATTGAGTAAAGCACGGCAGCTGTTAGAATGAAATCGAATGACAGTTCCTAACCAGCGATCAGAGTTGCAATTCTATCAACGATATACCATGTGATAAATAATACTGTCGTACTACTTATACACACATGACACTTTTTTCACCATGGCAGATTATTACATCAAAATCTCTCGGAGGATAGATCAGTTCGGCAGTTGCGTGCTGCTACTGAAGAATTTCAAAGTTGATTTGGACCAGCTCTCCTTGCTGAGAAAGTTCGATTTTGACATCATCCCCTACCGCAAGATATGATTTCGATTTAAACCTTGACCATCCTTTAGCATCAATCATCATGTGACCATCCTTTGTACTTGCGGTATATTGAGCAGGTTCATTCACACCATGGCTGCGCATGGTAAGAGAAACTTGGCCACGGTCGCCCGGATTGTTGAACGACTCCCTCGTTGCTCTAGGAATTCTCTGTTTGCAAACAAGAAGACATACACAAAAAGTTACATCAACATAGTGAATCATGTGAAACAACATGGAAAGAAAAAAGAACGAAGCATTTGGGCGGTCAATGCTTACCAAGAAGGTGGACATGTCGGTTTTTGTAAGGACTTTGGTATATGAAGTGCGAACTGCAGCCCAGTCTATTGCCGGTGCAACTACTGGTTCCGTTGCCGCTGCATGGGCCGGAGTAGATGCAAGTGCAAGTGTTGGTGCAGGTGCCGAAGCCGTTGCTGGTGCCCGTGCCGGTGCAACTGGTAGTGTCGCTGCTGCTGCCGGAGATGGTGATCCTAGTAGAGTGGTGCTGGTGTCGGAGCAGGTGCCGGTGTCGATGCCCGATCCTCCGGTAGATCAACCTAATCCACTGACGTGGTCGGTGCCCAATACTCAGGTGGATCAGACTGAGTTGTTGCCGCTATCAGTGCTAGAGCAACTGCTGGTGCTCGATCCGTTGCTGAAGGTGGTACCGATGTGCGAGACAGCAGCAATCGTGTCTGGTCTGCTATGATCAGCTTTCTAACTTGAGTAGGCTCCATGACCGTGATCCAGTCTTTTTCTTCATTTCTATTAAACGTGAGAAGTACTAATTGTGGCATGTTTGTTAAACCAAACTGCAGTTCATCATAGGGATTCAGCTTGTACTCAGACAACAGACTGATCCAATTTTTTCTGATAATATAAGTGATGGGTAGTGCCTTCGTTACTGACACGACATAAGAAGTGAAGCCTCAAAAAATAGCCATCGTAGAGCAAACCAAACGGTTTATTCTGTGATGAATGTCACATGGCAAAACCTGCATCGTAAAATTGCAGCAAAAGAAAGAAAACATGACATTAAATCAATAAGATTTAGACAGTAAATCAATAAGATTTACTTGATGTGACACGAGTAAATCCTTACCAGGAAATCACTATGTTGAAGTACTAAACAGAAGATTGATCGTCCAACTACGCGTGGCATGCAGGGCCCCCACCTACTCCGACAAGCAGGACAGTCCAAAGATTGTGACAAATCGTATGGACCGAACATCCATGGGACTGGAAATCCTGGTGGGTGCGATAAACCCTGCAATGCATACAGATATTGGAGTGTAACCATAATTGATAAACCGTCCTAAAAAAGATGATCTGGATACTTCAAAATATACAGACTGAATTGAGTGGACAAACATTAACATATACTGTTCTTAGGACTCACCACACACAAAAAGCGGCAGTACTAAACAATGCAGGGTTCACAAACACAAATCAAGTACTGGACAATAGTACTTACTACACAAGCAAAGTTGCACTAATTAAACTATGCAGACTATTTCTTGCCACCGACCTACGGGATGAACCCCGCATAACTGACTAGGCCATGGACTTTGTGAGAGATGTCTACCTGCACCATCACCATCTCGTCAACCTTGGAGAACCTAACAGAGTGGTCTTTCCACTAATAAACATGACGATGAAGATAGGCCACATCAGATTTGTCGGGAAGCTTTACAAGAACCACACCCTTCGTAATCGAAGGCACAACCAGGAAATTGTTGTGGTCAAGTACACCCTCGAGAACACGCCTGACAACAATGCTACAGGAAAACACTAGTTTAGGACACATGGCGACAAGGACACATCAGCTGGATAGTTTAGCAGTAGAACTCATCCCCAGGTCTTCCAATTCACACGGCATGACTTTGAGAACTTCATCTCCACCGCGGACCTGGTTCTAATTCAAACAGAAACCAGATATTTTATTACTACCTCCGTTCAGAAATATAAGATGATTTTTGATATTTTACTCCATATATGACTACATATACGCATAGAAATGAGTGAACAAATACACTAGAACATGTCTTCAAAGGCATGAGAGCAGAGGGATTACTTGCAATATCCATAACACAAGTTAGTGAGGCAAGTATACCCTCTTCAAAGGTAGCATTGATGTTCATAAAGTAGTTGAAAGTAATCTATAAGAAATCAGTGTCATCATCTCACATGTTTTGGTCAAAAGAGGAATTTAGAACCGTCATTTGGCACACAAAAATCACATGCAATATCACCTAGAAAGTTGTACTACTAGTACTAGTACTGCGTGTTAGATGAAAAAACACGATCAAGATCGATAAAAAGATCGTCAAGAAGAGATATTACCTGGACTTGCTTAATGAGGGATCCCGGAGAGGGGGGCTTGGACAGGGCGATGGCTTTGAGCTTGTCTGTGGTAGTCTCGGCGGGGTGCTTGCGCTTCTTCGTACCATGAGCCTCGACGGTTTTGGACAGAGCCATAGACATCACTTCGGCCGGTGCTCCAGCGTCCATCAAGAAACTATCAAATAGAAATAAATGAAAAGAAACCATAATCACAAACCCAAAAGAAGAACAAAGAGGGAGTTATAGGATCAGCCTCGGGGTTGCAAGACCGGGCCTTGGCCAGAATCAACACAATTGATGTGCTCACCTTTCCTTCTTTGGGAGAGAAGAACAATGGCAGAAGTAGGTCGGGGTTTTCTTGAAGAAATGAGGAACAAGATGAGGGAGAAGCGAGTGGGGGTTTTCTTCAAGAGAGGAAGCTGAGAGAGAAGAGTGAAATGATGGTTGCTTCATCCGTCCAACTTACTGCTGGAAAGGAGGGGGTTTTGTGATTTGACGGCTCATTGGGCATTACTGCGACACTTCGATCAGGGTAGTCTACCGTGCAGTTGGGCACTCTACTACAGAGTAATTTAGTGCATGGCTCGTCGGCCCCGATGCTGGTTGTCCCACACGTCGGCGAAATTGAGTAGCAAGGTTCCCGACGACAGTCGAGGAGGATCTGCATGGTAGGGCATGCCCACTGTTTTTCTGAAGAAAAAAATGATTACAGCAAGCGTTTCCACTCTTACGATGGAGGAGTGCGAAACACGGCAGCCACTTGAACATACACAGTGCTCCTACTACTAGGCATGTGCAGTGGTTCATATGTCAGTACTACATAATCTTGTTGCTAGTGTAGTAAGATATGATGATAACAAATGATGGTGTGCGCATGTCAACTATATGAATAGTAATGTAACATAGTACCGCTTTTTCGACTGTCCGGTCGAGAATGAACGGTGAGATCAATGTTAACAGAACTAGGTCTACAGTGCATGGAGAGTATGGGCTACAGTACTCCACGAAACATGAACCATATGAAGCACGAATCAGTGTTAGGCAGGGTGTATGAAGGGTGCACGGGATGGGAGCAAAAGTTCCCTTCTCGACCCACTTTTGGGTGTTTGGCAGAGTGCATGAAGGGTGCATGAGTCCACACTAGTAGGTTAACACAAATACACGAAGAGGGAACAACTATATTGAGATGAGAATGCAACCAAACACACCCACACGCTTTGTGCTATAGTGACCGATCAGCACCGTATGAACTTGATCCAACGGTCATGTTGCACCGAGACATGGACATGCCCATGCAGAGGACGCCTAAACACCACCGAAGTCCCTCTGCTTCTCGAGGCGCATGACGTTGGTGGTGCAGGGTGCAACCGCCCGCAGAGCCCGCTCCCGGTCGACGGGAGCCAGCTTGTCAAAGACGGCGTCCAATGGCACAAATGGATTCCGGTGACGGAGCCCTAGGAGGATTCGCCCGGCAACGGCGACGGCAGCCTGCAACCCCTCCTTGTCCAGCTCCACCCCAACCATCGCGCGGAGATGGCTTAGCTCCTCGGAGATATAGGTGAAAAAGGAGACCAGGTTAGGAAGCCGCAGCTCGTTGAAGTCAACGGGGTGGTCGAACAGGTTTAGCCCGACGGCCGGCATGGTCGTGCTGGCATGACGGTAGACATCACGCAACGGCAACACGTGCGTGGCAACTTGGTCGACCAAGTGGCAGAGGCGATGCTGGACCTGGTCACGATCGGCCCGCTCGCGCTTGAGCCGGCTCCCCTGACGGCCTATCGTATCTCCTGCTTTCTGCAGCAATGCCGCCGACGCCTCGAGCATCCTTGTGGTGGACGCCTGCCGCTTTTGAAGCTCCGTGAACTCCCGCACATAACGGAGGAGCATGGCACTCCTCTCCTCCTTGAGCTGACGGAGCTCCACGTTCTTGGCCCTGAGCTCTGCATCCTTGGCCTAGAGCTCCTGTGTCAGGCGCCTCACCTCAGACTCTGTGATCTGCTACGCCGCCATGGCACCAAGTAGAAGCAATGGGGAGAGGAAGCAAACGGGGCGAAACGGGTGAAAGGCAATGCAATCTACGGGGAGGCGGAGGGAGCCAGCCGAAGAGCGGGGTGAATCTTTTGCTTTTCACCATGGGGAAACACCTGTCGACGACTTTTCACATCAGCGAGCAGTGGGTTTTACACGCGGAGTCATTGTGACTAATTGCTGCCGCGCCTGCTCCCGTCAATCAAAATATTAAAAATGTTGCCGCGCCTGCTCCCGTCAATCAAAAAATTAAAAATCATGCCGCGCCCGCCGCACCCAAAGACCAGAGCAACGCCGCGGTGGATATTTAAATTTACCTACCGGCAAGGAGATAAAAAAAGGGGTGAAAAACAAATGTGGCGGTGGCCTAGCTAATCGGTCGCACTAGCCCAACTAGCTAGCCACCGTGCTTCACTGATGTACTCGGTGAGAAAGGTGGTCTTTCGTGATTTGATGACTCATTTGGTTGCTTCGGCGCTACGACCGAGGAGGACCCAGAAAACACGCGGTAGGGAGTCCCACGTCTTGGCAAGGAAGAATATATGCGTGCACCACCCGGGAGGACCCCGAAACCGCGCGGTAGGGTGTGCCACATCTCGACACGGAGGAAAAATGTGCGTGTAAAATTATACTGTATCAGACGTACTACCTATGGTTCGACCTCGGTACCCAGCCAGTTGGTCGAAAACACCTCACTAGCCACACAGCTTCATCATGCTAACATGGCACGGACGATAGGTGTGGTTAGCTCCGTCTTGACCAACCACAACGTCTCTTGTTCTAGGCGATTCTTCTATTTTCCAGGCTTTTTTTAGTTATAATAACACCACGGCAAGCTAGCGCCGCTCTTCGTGTGTGCCCGTGCGTCTAAAGGTTAGACGATGGAGAGGAGAGAGAGATCGCAGACCTGGAGCCCACTAGTAAGTGAGTCAATGGTCATGCACATCTTGACGAGCCACTCCCTCTACTCTACTCAACGTAATATTGTATAAAATCAAGTTATGGGACAAAGCCAACAACCGTTGTTGTTTTAGGCTATCGACTTACGCTTTGTAGTCCAGGTTGGCAGTTCGAATCTCGTCTTTCAGATTTGTTAGTTTTAGGTCCAAATTTGATCAATGACAAGTGGGACCCCCGTGTGTTGTTCCGATATTTTAGTGTAGGATGGTTTTTTTGAACAAACATTTTGCGTGGTTAGACAAGTAACGGCACGAGTTACACGTATTTTGCAAGTTTACGGAAAAAATGATAGCAGCATAGAATATCACATCCACCCCGCAGCTTAGACGCTATGGTGATACGAGTTTTTACATCGTTGGAACTGAGATCCAATGGCTTGGGAGTAGTCTTTGTACTTATGCGCAATTTCCAAACTCTCCAAGGTTTTTTTGCAAATAAAACATTCAGGCCTCGTGTGTGCCGCTGCATCTTGGATCCAACGGCTCCCCGTTGCTCATATTAGGTACTCCCCGTAGCTTAATTAGTCGATACGGTGATACGAGCATCTAGGTCGTATGATCTGTGATCAGATGCGACATGCGTAGTACTTGTACTTTCTGCGCAATTCCCAAACTCTCTCAGGCGTATATTGCAAAAACATTGAAACCTCCTACTGTGAGCCATTAGATCTCCGTGAACTCGTATCACCATAGAATCTACTGTGCGGGGGCACGTCATATTCTCCCGTGCGAGAAAACATCAGGTGCTCTCGCAGCTTGGACGCTACGGTGATACAAGCTTCGAGGTCGTTTGATCTGAGATCCAATGGCATCTGAGCAGTCTTTGTGCTTGTAAGCAGTGGCCGAACTATTTGGGGGCTTTTCTGCAAAAAAACATTCGAACCACCGAGGATTTGTTGGGTCACAAATCCAACAGCTCTGAAGAGCTTGTATCACCAAAGCATCTAAGGTGTGGTAGCACATGATATTCTTACATACAGGACAATATGATGTCCTCCTTCATCTTAGATGATACGGTGATACGAGCTTCGAGGTCGTTGGATATGGGATCCAAGGGCATCTGAGTAGTTTTTGTACAAATTGTGTGCAATTCTCAAACTCATCAAGGTTTCTTGTAAAAATATTAAGACATCCTGTGAGCTGCTATCAGCATATAGCATCTAAGGTGTGGGGGCACTTGATATTCTCCCGGGGAGGAGGGGGGTGCAGAACCAATCGGTGTTTGGGAGGGTGGGGACAAATATAATCTAAACAATCCTAAACACAGCTTCAGAATTTTATCTAAGGTCGAGGGGCTAACCCCCGACAATCTACATAGCTCCCCCTAAACACAACATTTGCATGTACTGTAGTACTAGACTTAATATTCATGTTTCAGTTTCCTGTTCATTATAAATATTGAATTGAGGACCATGCATGTCTTACATTTTACTCCCTTCATTCCTAAATATTAGTCTTTTTAGAGATTTCAAATGGACTGCCACATACAGATGTATATAGACATATTTTAGAGTGTAGATTCACTCATTTTGCTTCGTATGTAGTCACTTGTTGAAATCTCTAAAAGACTAATATTTAGGAACAGAAGGAGTATTTTCCAATTCGTCGCATACATGCATGGTTTGGAAAAATAAATGCACTATACTTATTGGATTGTTGTTGTGTTAGTGTGTGTGCGCGCGTGTGTGTGTGTGTGTGGTCATATGCTTGATACATACAAAATTTTCTCACCGCCATACCGTTCATCTTTTAAATTTGAATTTGCAATGAAAAACTTACTAGGGATGCCATGAAATGTGAAATCCACGTTGAGATCACTATATCACAAACTCACTCTAATTCAAGAACTCGTCATAAATCAATTACCACGTTGAGATTACTATTTGCAAGGAAAATGCGTGCATTGTAATACACATAGATTCGTTCGGCAATTTAAAAGATTCATTTCGTATACTCGAATGGTAGGACCCAATGGCGTACCAGCCAGACCTTGGCTCGTGTTGATCCTCAAAAAAATCAGGCTCGTGTTGATCCCCAAAAAAACGGGCTCGTGTCCTTCTGGTGGCGTGCGTGGTACGCACATTAGCCAACCCCAACCAGTCGAGCCTCCGCATTTTGAGTCGAAATATCTGGCGGCCAGAATTCCAGCCCTAGGAAATTCCCCTCATGTCCCCGGTCCATAATGACTACCGATGAACAATGGAGGGATGCTTTAGTAACTAGACAACGTTACCTACCGTGCCGAGCACGGTTCAATTCCCTCGGTCGCCGCTACCCAAGGTCACCTGTCAACTGCATTGCCTAGTACTAATAGGAGTACTACACCAGGATGAGCACAGAATGGAGCCCGTTTGTTCATGCCTATTACTTGACATAATATATAAGGCAATGCACTGTACGGAGGGATTATCCTTTTACTCTGCATATATAACTTGTCTGAAGTCTAACTAAGCAAAATGTTTGACCAAATCCTTTCTTAAGAAATACAACAGGAAAGATGTATCGCTTGAAAATTTATTGCATGATGCAAGTTATGATATTGTTTCGAATCCTGGATTTTAAATTTCCGAAAATCCAAAAGTGACCAGAAATTCATGAAACTGAGCATGGTCACGTGATATGGCACAAATATTTCTATGTAATTTTTTCTTCAATTTGAGACAGGCTGCCTATGAGAAGTTGCAAAAATGAAGAGCCAATGTATTTTGGAACAAAGACCTGTCACGTTAAGGCGAACGCTTTCACTATTGAAACCGTGGGCGTTTACGTGCCGCCACGAGTCCCGCTTCTCATCGGCAGGTGCCGTCCGAGCAAGCGCGTGAGTCGACGAGAGGCGTGCGAGCAGACCGCTGTGCCGGCTGACAGGAGGCGTGCGAGCAGACCGCTGCTCAGGCTCACCGGGAGGCGAGCCCTTTGACCAGGCTCCGCCGCCCACCTTCGTCCCAACTGCTCCCACTTTTAATGTCGCCGGTGCCGTAGTTTAAAATCGACCCCGCACTACCCGGTATCGCTACAATCTTCTCTCTTCCTCTCCGATTCCTGTCATCACCTCTAACCAGCCTGACCTAACTGTATGCCATGCCACATCACGATGGTCTGCCCTTAGTCTTCCAGTTTCCTGAGGAAGACACCCAGCCGACGTCTCAAGAACATAAGGCGCTTTGGGACGAGCTTGAACCAGCCTTGCAGGAAGACGCCGCGCCTGTCCCCGCTCCCGTTCCGGCTCCCGTCGCCCCGACTGTGCCAGCGCCCATCCCCGTGGCATTGATGGGCTGGGAGCCGCACATTGTTGCCGAGCTTGATGCCACGGGATTCCACGAGGTCCCCGGCGACTTCCACGCGCCTGCCAGCGCATGTGCCTGCGCGTGCACTGACGCGCACGCCCTTGCACCAGCCAGCGCATGCGCCTACGCGTGCACTGACGTGCGCGCCCGTGCCGGTGCCCGTGCACACGAATGTCTCCGCTGCGCTGTTGCCAGCGCATGTGCCCGCGCGGGTGCTAGTGCCCCCCTCAGCGGCATGGATGGCCGCCGTCGACCGCTTCCTTGCACCAACGCCAGTCGCCTCCTCCCGCTAGTTGACTCGCTCCTGGAGACCGAAGTCTAGAACATTGTGGCCTTCCTTGAAGCTAGGGCCAATGTCCAGGAGTACGCCAACAATGGCGCAAGACGCCACCATCGCCGTCGGTCAGTGGCCCGACGACACATAGAGCACGGCAGAGGAGCTGCTTCCCACCGCAAGACGCCCCCGCCACCGCCGCGTAATCTAAATTTGCCATGAAAAATGTTAGGATTGCCATGCATAAAATCCGAAAGTTTACCATTTCAGTTTATTTTAGGTCGATCGTCGTACGAATGTAAAGTCGGAGTCAGACTGAATGAAATCTATGGTTTGATCGATTGAATGTTCTGCTAGAGTCGTATCAAATTAAATATACAAAGTCATCAAGCCACATGTATTCCTTCTGATCCAACGACCTAGACTGCTTCAATGTTGAGCGCCCAACACGTCTAGCTTGTAGTTAATTTCATGCCAAAAATAGTGCTAATCACATAATAACACGCAAATAATATCCTACTTAATATCCGCATGTACTTAATATACTTCCAAATTAACGTGCATTGCACGTACACATTGACTAGTACTACTAGTACGTGAAACTAGTGTCGTAACTTGTGAACGCATCCAGATATGGTCAACAGCAACATCGCCCACGAGTTCTTTGTGTTTGCCCGTGCGTCTAAATGCAGAAGGGGAGGAGAGAGAGAGCACACATGGAACCCACCAGTAAGTGAAGACGAATAGTACTACGTGCTAGCGAGCCGGTCCCACTAATGTACTAAAAATAATATTACATGTTATCCATTAAATAGGCTGTGGTAATATAGAAACATTATATGAACAAAGGGGGGGTACAACGAACATTGTTGTTCTACGTATGTTGCCTATTGACGTGTAGCTTGCACTACAAAAAAAAGACACATCCGTGACATTTTGGGCCGAACGAATTTTTTTTCTGTCATACATATGACACTTCTATGACGATAATTGTGACAAAACCCGGTATCATCATAGATGTGGTGGGCTCCTACTTCTATGACAAAAAATCATGACAGAAAATGGGCTTTTCGTCCTGGGCGGGCCGGAGACGCAGCTGCATGACATTCTTTGGGCCGTCCATGACGGAAAAAACCATGGTAGAAGCGAGGGGAAGGAAAATTTCGGGGAGTTCCCGGTTACGGTGGGAGGTCGGGGGCTGAGCGATGCGCGTTTCTCTCGTACACGTACGCGCGTGTGTGCGAGGCATTGGCTCTAACTGAACCCGAGCGAGGCGTTGGGCTCTAACTGAACCCGAGCGATTGCACTGCAGGCTACGCGTTACTGAACCCGAGCGATCGATCGATGGCTGTTAACTGAACCCGATCGAGCGATTCCTTCGCTACTGCTGCTAACTGAAGCCGATCGATTGGATGAACAGTGAGCGTTGCAGGGGGG
>NC_057799.1:171058450-171070016 GCF_018294505.1 Triticum aestivum | reverse complement strand
ATGACCCCTGTTTCGACTGTAGGAGGTCCGTTTCCTCCGTTTTGCGGTACGCCACACCCCTCCCGATCAACAGGACCCCGTTTCGAATGTAGGAGGTCCGTTTCCTCCGTTTTGCGGTATGCTAGGCCTCGTTTCCATCGCCTGTTCCGTCCAAGCCCTCCCGATGAACACGACCACGCATTCCGTTCTGACCCAGCCGGTTGGCTCCCACGCGTTCCGTTGCCTCCCGATGAACACGACGCATTCAGTTGCCTCCCCATGAACACGACGCATTCTGTTGCCTCCCCATGAACACGACGCATTCCGTTTCCTCCCCATGAACACGACGACGACGTTGTTTCTCCGTTCCGACCCAGCCATGTACATGAGCCCTGGCCGTACGTATGCGCGAGTAGGCCTTCGAGACCCCGCCCGTATGTACACATACGTGGCCGTATTTTCTTTCTTGCACCCTGGCCGCTGTACGTATGTGTACATGCTACGTGCGCGCCTCTACTACGACACGTACGCGCCTCTACTACGACACGTGCGCGCCTCTACAGTATATATGTACGTACACGTTCGCGACCAGAATGACAACGCTACGTATGCTTCGACCAGGTGGGTCCCGACTGTGAGGCACTTCCTTGCGTGCGAAGATGTAGCTGGTGGGTCCCAGCAGTCAGGGGGGCGAATAGTTTTTTTTTGCCCGGACGCACTTCCTTTCGTGCAAAGATGTAGCTGCTGGGTCCCAGCAGTCAGGGGGGCGAATCGTTTTTTTTTTGCCCGAACGCACTTCCTTGCGTGCGAAGATGTAGCTGGTGGGTCCCAGCAGTCAGGGGGAAACGTTTTTTTCGTGAAATCCGGTGGCCCGTCCGGTGGGTCCCCGCTGTCAGGTGGAGGAATCATCATTTTGCGTGTAATAAGGAGGCACTTCCTTGCTGCGGCCGTGGACCCAGCTATCAGCCTCTCCATGTACATTCCACGTCCGATGGAAGTCATTCCTTGACCACGTTGACCACGCTGCGCCGAGAGCACCACGGCGGTGGACGATGGCGAGGACTAGGAAGGGGACGGCTCGGAGCCGGGGAAGACGCAGCCGTGGATGCCCACGCGAAGAGGAGTACGAGGGTTCATTGGTTCGGCTGCGCTGTGAGGCTGCTGTCGCCGCAGACTAACAGGGGGTGTGGATGAGTAGAGGGATGGCCTGGCCAGCGGTGGGAGTAGTAGGGGCAGTGAGGCCTCCGCGGCATCACAGCCGGCCACGGGAGGCAGGAGCACGTGGCACGATCGGTGCTGGTTTGGGCGGCTGGAGCAAGAAGACCAGAGGTTGAAGAAGCACTACGGCCGTTGGATGAACATCGTACGGTAACAGGAGCTAGAATCGTTCATATTGACTAAGTTGACAAAGCCCTCCATCCCCGTCAACTTGGTGGGCCCACAAGTCAGCCTCCCACTATGCTGGGTTCCAGCTGGCAGGGGGAGTATTCATTTTTTTGTGCGTAATAAGGAGGCACTTCCTTGCGTGCGAAGATAGCTGGTGGGTCCGACATGTCAGCGGGGGGCATGTTATTTTCGTGAAATACAGAGGCCCTTCCGGTGGGTCCCAGATGTCAGGTGGAGGAATCATTATTTTGCGTGTAATAAGGAGGCATTTCCTTGTGTGCGGCCGTGGACCCAGCTGTCAGCCTCTCCACGCAAAGTCTACTTCCGATGGTGTCGTTCGTTGACCACGTTGACCACGCCGCGCCGAGCGCATCCAAGGTGGTGGACGACGGCGAGGCCCCGGACAGCAACGAGCCGGAGATGGGAAGACGCGGGAGTAGAGTCGCAGACGGAGAGGTGTACGAGGGTTAACTGGTTCTAGTGTGGTGTGGTTCGGCAGTCGGTGGAGAAGAATAGGAGGTGTGGAGGGGTGGAGGGATGGCCTGGCCAACGGTGGAGTAGCGCTTCATAGCGAAGCGTGCTAAGCAGAGCTGCTAGCAGCAGGAGGCGGGAGGTGGTCCCGGCGGCGCTGGAGGAAGAAGACGAGAGATTGAAGATGGATGTCGGTCGTTGGATGTAAATCCAACGGCTAACATGTCAGAATCATTTGTTGACTAAATTGACAACGACTTGCGTTGGCTTCGACCTATTGGCCCACATTTCAGCCTCCAAAAATGTGACACGTATTCAACCCATTTTTCAGAATTTACAGTCTTTTTTTTGCGCGGTAGAATTTACAGTCAATTTGATCTTTTTTTTGAATTACAGCCATTAGCTGGGCTGGGTGAAAAAATAATGTAGCGTCCATGCGGCCCATTTATTTTGTTTCCTAAAAAATTACACGCCATTTGCACTTTCTCGAAATACACGATTTTGCTGGGCTGATTCTAATTATAATGTTGGGTTGGGCCAGCAATGTTATCAAAAAATAAAAAGGGGCTGAGCATTTTGTTATAAATATATTTAAATAATAAGTGATATTATTACATTCGTCCTTAAATCTTACCAAGCTTTTGTACACAATCACTAGGATTTTCGTGCCAAAACAATCCAGGATTTTATTTGTTAAGAAATTATTTTTATAAGTTAATAAGATGTGGGATATTGTTTTCTTACATATGTAAGTATCTGTTAAATATATGATGACAATAAAAATAATATATAATAACATATAAAATAATTTAAATATATATAGTTAGAAGGGAAACATAAGTTGGACCTGGCGTTCCTATTCTTATATAGAAAAATAGAACAGACCTCTGCGTTTTCTTCAAAAAAATACATAAATTGGGCAGCCAAAAATAAAACCTCGGATGGGAGGTCCATAGGCCGGTCGATACATGACGGCCCTAAGAAAATACAAATAGGCCTATGGACCTCCCATCCGAGGTCGTGGGCTGCGCATGTTAAAAATGAAAGCCTAGACGGGGCAGCCCAAACCACGTCCAACACTTGCCAAAACTTCGTCCCTCGTTTTCTTTGTGTTATCGCACACTCGACACTGTGTGGGCATTTTGACTGTGCATCATATGAAGATGTGCTATGCATGAATGTTGATCAGCATGATGTTAACTGGCTGGTAGTTCCATTTTCGACCATGAATAAAACTTCCAACATGATGTTAACCCTGTTTGAAAAGGCCGTGTTAATATAAATGCTCTGCCTCTGAAAGTTGCAGTTTCTTATCTGAAACTGAACTTGCAGTTTCTTATCTGAAACTGAAACTTGCAGTTTCTTCTGGGAGAATCACATTGTCTGCACTTTTATACTCCTATGAAACTACATTTTTCTAAGTGCTAAAAATAGATCTCTAGAATTCATAAAATACTTCATATGCTCAATACTGCAAATCTGAAATTCAAAAGACATTCATATCGGAAAGTACTGTCAAAATACACAACACAAAACACAACTCACAACCTGCAAATACTGACAACCCTAAGCTCCTCCTGACAATTCACAACCTGCCCGACTATTGGGCTGGGGGGCAGCCCCCTCCTATTCCTCGGCGGCAGACAGCCGCGCCGTGAGACGATGTGAACGGCGAGGGAGACGATGGCGGGCAAGCGTCGTCGGGCCAACTACTTTTCTCCTCTTGCAGTTGGGTTCGGTCGACAAAGACTCCACCGGCTCGCTCTGGCAGGACACCCTCACAAACGGCACCCTGTAGATGCTCGATCCTTCAATCTCTGGTGGATGCTCCATCTGGGATCGATACTCCCACCACCGCTCCCTCATGATCGGATTCGGTGAATCTGTTTGCTCCATGGCCCAGAGGAGCAGCTCTGTGTACTCCGGCGTGACTCCCTCCGGGAGTATCGCCGCCTTTTCGCTCTATTGCAGATATTTGGCCATGGATGTCGCCGTCGCCGCAAGTTGGTCCTTGTTGTCAAACCAAGACTGTATCTCCAACATCCTAGCTAGCTTCACAGGGTCGCCGTCTGCGATCCTCACGTATCGATTGTACTCCTCCATCGATCTACTTCTCCACAGCACCTTCACTCGCCGGCGGTGGTTTTTGAATGGAAGAGGAGAGGAGCAGCGCTGGTTTTGGATTAGAACGGGAGAGGAGCGACGCTGGTTTTGGACTGGAACAGGAGAGGAGGGGCGGTGGTTTTGAAATGGAAGAGGAGAGGAGCGGCGCTGCATTTAGATTGGAACAGGAGAGGAGTGGCGGTGGTTTAAGAGGAGAAGAGCGTAACAGCGGCGCTGGTCTTGGAAGTATTTTTTGTTGTTTTGCGTATTTTGGGTCAAAGTTTGACCACGTACTGTATTTGACAAGCAAAATGTGAATGCATGTCACCAAAAATTGTATCGTGTGGTTCGTATCTGAATGTACTTTCAAATTATATTATTTTTGCAACGTATAACATATATTTTATGTGCGAAAATCATGGTCAATTATGACCCAAAATAAAAGGGAGACTAGTTAATGTGGGGTCGCTTTCTTAATTGAAGGGTAAATTGATTTTGATTTTGATCCAGTCACAGCGCGCCGGCCCTCTCGTCCAATCCTAAATCGCTGCCGCACGCTCCTCTCCCTCTTCTCCATTGCAAAACCACCTCCTCTCCTCTCCATCATCTCCATTCCAAAACCACCGTCTCGCCTCTCCCTCTTCTGATCTTCTCCATTGCAAAACCACCTCCTCTCCTCTCCATCATCTCCATTCCAAAACCACCGTCTCGCCTCTCCCTCTTCTGATCTTCTCCATTGCAAAACCACCGCCTCTCCTCTCCATCATCTCCATTCCAAAACCACCGTCTCGCCTCTCCCTCTTCTCTATTGCAAGACCACCGTCTCTCCTCCCATCTTCCGAAGCTAGCACCGGACCACTCAGAAGGACATCTATGGAGAGGATGCAGCAGCGAATCAGGCAGATCGCCGCCGGCTACCAGGCAAAGTTAGCCAGTTTGAAGGAGATCCTTAGTTGGTTTGACAATGAGTGGGAGATTTCGAGGACGGTGCGGGCCATGTGGCAATGTATGCGAAAGAGCGAGACGGCGGCGATGAGGGCGACGATGTACATGTACTCCTCGGCGGCAGTCACGCTGCAGTCCTCCGAGTTCATCGAGTATCTCCTCTGGTCGATGGAGCAGACAGATTCGCCCGAGGCGACAGTCAGGCGGAGGTGGTGGGCGTACAGGTCGAAGGTCGAGCACCCAGAGGATAACGAATCGATCAAGTATGGTGTGCCATTCGTGAGGGTGCAGAGCCAGCCGGAGCCACAGGAGTATTCATTCTCCCACCACAAGAGGAGGCCGGATGGCGCGACGTCGCTTCCCCGCCGTTCTCCACGGTTCCCTTGACGCTTGCCTCGTTTCAACGGCGGCGATAGGGTTTAAGGTAAGCATCGCACTAACCTAATCTTCCACCTGCTCATGCTTACAATCAGTGTGACAGCTAATGAAAATCATGCTTACAATCAGTCTCCGAGTACTACGCCAATCACCCTAAAATAGCTCTGGACCTTTGGGTCAAAGTTGTGACACAGTGTACAAATAAAGAAAAACAGATTGGTGCTTCTTTCAGAAAATAGTACTCCCTAGAAAACTGCCAATATAAGCTACTAGTATTTGGTTAGATGATTTGCTGCCGAGAAAGATCCGTCCACAAAGAGCGCCACACATCCCACTGGTGGTGGTGGATGCCAATGCGTGCATGCAGCATGGTTGGTGTCGGTAATTTTTACTTGGCACACCTCGCACTCTGCATATATGCCAGTTCCATACGTACATTTGTGCAGTTCCACCAAAATGCAGCTGAATAACCCTATTTGCACAGATAATGAAAAAGCGTGATTACATTATAGTGGCACTAGTTGATGAAACACACAAAATAAATAGAAGAAAATATTGCGATAGTATCATAGTATGCCATGCTGCGAGGGCGAGATGGGCCCTGCGATGCCTCATACGGCCTCATACTGGACATCGTCCCAAGTCTCCCAGATACACCTTCTGCCAGTGATGAACATCAGTGTACATCGGTAGTACAAGGAGATGCCTTGAGAAAATCAAATCTCTATTTTTGTACATATCAACTAAAATTAAGCACCCCAGTTTGTAGAAACGCTTAAACATTAACAATGGGACTAGTTGATGAAACATACATTAACAAAGAGAAGCACTTTCTCTATCTACATTGGAAATGAAATGATAGAGATGACACTCGCTCTATTTTAACTGTATTATTACTTCATTTTATCAGTGACACTAGGGTCGAGCAGGTGGCAAACGAGGTGTACCGTGCGTCGCAAGGATGGAGGCCGGGGGTGCTTAGACTGGGATGCTGAAGCTGGCTCTTTCAGTCACCAACATGGATGATACAATTCATGGGACCTTTTGGTGAAGTTCACCTAAAATGAAGCAATGTCCCGTGAGCTAGCAGCTTCTTCTTCAAAAAAATTTAAGAAAAGGGCTCCAGCCCCGGTTCCATTTCCATCAGAAAACGAAACCCACAGAGCTTCTTCTTCATTAGTTGCAATAAAATTGAGCAACATCAAGGTTGGTTGTGAAGCTCCTCGAATGCTCAACTAAATTTGGATATCATTTGTGCAGTTCAACTAAGATCGAGCATGAAATGTATATCTCTGTTTGCACAAAAAAGGTGGAAAGGAGGGTGACTAACAAGTGATGAAACATGCATCAAATGAAAAGAAGCATGTTCCTTATTTGAATGGCAATCCTACAAGGACAGTAGCAATTTCTAAAGGACTGGCATTGCTAGATATTAGTGTGGGCATTAGGATTAACTATGACAACCGTTAAATACGACATTACTTTGGGCACGGGAGAGTAGGCGGACCAGGACAGTTGCATTTCTAACGAAAAGAACCAACTTATCTTAATGGGAAATTTTAGCAGGACATGTAAAGAAGTGACATTGATTCATATTACTAGAGGCATTACATTGAAAACAACATTGGTTTAACGTGTCCTTACTTTTAACAGTGCGACTGCTACATTTTACCAGTGGCATTACATAAGAGTGGCTCGGGACAACAAACATCAGAACAGGATATCTGGGTTGGTCCCATTTTTGTTCGGTATAGCCACCTTATACTGTGTGAGGCTAGCAAATCTAGTGCTGGACTTACTCTGTTGACTTGTCCCCCAGTCCCCACTTTCTTTCCTTTTTCAACCAATAGATCGGGTTTATATTGAGATTGTACTGCGTTTCCCTTTATTTCCTTATTAGACCTAGAGACCAGTTGGATAGCCAGTCTCTGCTACTTTTCGCCCCCATTATTTTCCTCTTTCGACCAAGTCCTAGATTTAGGTAACAAATCCTCCCCCACCCCCACCCCCTTTCTTCCTTGTTTGAACCAAGTAGTACTAGATTCGATTGCATGAACTAGTTTTACCTCTTAAACGTAAAAAAATTAGGTGGTTTTCGAACAGCCGATCGATCCTATCTACGAGGGGGCCTGAGAAATAGTAAAAGATACAAATGCAGCGACGTCAGGAGCTCGGGAAGTAGAGAAAGGCCGGTTTCGAAGGAAGTTACACCTGATGGAAGGCGGCGGGATGTCGCTAGGTGGGCGGCGGGAGGCCGGATCTGCCCACACTAAAGCAGCAAGGAAGAAGGGGTCGGAGGCCCTCCCTCGCCAGCGGTGCTTGGGAGAGAACGGCAAGGCAGGCTGATCGGGACGCGCCCAGCAGTGGGTAAGAGCAGTCGCGAAGGACGACCGCGTGAACGTTGCACCTTCTCACCTTCCCCGGCGGAGAGGATCCGGCTAGATCTGTGACCAGCGGTGAGCAGAGAGAGAGAGTGTGTGGCCACCGCTGTCGTGTTTAGATCTGGAGAGGCCGAGACAATGTGAAGAGAGCAACACTAGCAAGCAAGCGCGGAGGCTCCTGCCTATATAGTGGAGTAGTACTAGTTTTCTTTTGTTTACTGGATCCGGCTTGACCTCGTCAATGACTGTCGAGAAGTCTTCATGCACGTGGCCCGAAGGCGCAGTTGTCGTCATTTTGATCTGAAGCGCCAGATTATAACATATAACACGAAAAAATGCCACGTGACAAGAAATCATAACCTCACTACCCAAAGGAGACAACATGAATCCCGACGAACAAACTAGACGAGGAACAAAGCTCAAATTAAAGATAAACTCGTAGAAAAGGGGTCCGTCGATAGATGTCCTAATTAACATAGCCGGCTTGACCTAGATGGCAGCCGAGTAGTCACTGTTCGTGCATGTGCCCCCAATGACTAGCCCAACTCAGTTGTCGCTGTTTAACCCTCGCAGTGCTCCGAAGCACATGACACCTAATTTTGCGAGATGACAAGAAACCTTTTTTTAGATTTCTCACCACAACTACAGCCAGGTACAACACAGCCTGCACGATATGTACACGATAGCCAATCCAGGCGTGTCTGCTGGAGTCTGGTCACATGCATGGACGAACTGATCTTCCGTGTCTTGCAGGGATCGTCCAGGCACCAACGTAGTACAACACTTCTCTAGTACTATCGCTCATCTCCCTCTTCTATTAAGTCACCCGACTTGCGGGGCCGGGGAGTGTGCCTATGGTCGGTTCTCAATTGTCGTCCCACATGTGTGTGCAAATGCAATATGACGGGCGTTCCATTCGGAGAGCAGCGTGCCAGACCGACCGACCGTCTGGGGTGCGACGCGAATGCGACGGGCATGTTGTATACTCCGTACATGTGTACCACCGTTTTCTAGACGCTTTGCTCCATGGCGCGGGCGCAATCCATGGATACAAAATTAGTATACTGTATACTATTTAAAAGTCGAGGGCGGGGCTTTTCCTGCGCGGTAGGCGGCGGGGCAGTTCCGCCTAGTCGGTTCGACAGAGACGCGAGAAGACGAGGCAGTAGGCTGGTGTAAACGTAGGGCTGTGTGATTTGACAGCGAGTTACTGCTGGACAGGTGGGGCCCCGTGATTTGACTTGCCATTATCATTTTAACTGCGGCGCTACGACCGGCGTGAGTCTCCCGATTCCTGACCACCTCCATACAGGTGCCTCTCCCAATGCTCCACCATGTAGTAGAGGCTGGCTCTTGCATGAGAGCCCACTTCTCCACTTTTTCCTTGCCTCTCTTTCCTCCACATATGCAAAAATGCCATGTAAAGCGCACTATTGTACTTACTTTTACTTGCTCCTACAGGTGCTTAAGCTTGCCACATAGGCATAAAGTCTGATGTGGCAAGTTAATCAAGAAGAGAGAGACTAGTTTGGTGACCCAAGGAAGAAACGGTGCTAAGCGCGTGTACCTAGGTGAAAAGACAATTTTGAGTCTATAGCTAATTAAATGAAGCAAACTTAGGAACACCATTTCATTGGAAGAGGTCACTCCTTGGCAAATGCAATAAATACTAGTACTCCCTGTGTCCCATAATATAAGAACGTTTTTGGCACTACACTAGTGTCAAAAACGTTCTTATATTATGGGACGGAGGGAGTATGAAGAAAGAGATAGAGAGGAGTAAAAAATACACTTATAGCCAACCTTATAGCCAACCTTGTTGTAGTATGAGTGACTAAGTGATGACTATGTATGACATGCCAACATCAGATAGCCTAACGCACCGTGTTAAATCTCCAAGGGCGCGACCGCGCGAGCGACGCGACGGTCGTGGTAGGCGCGACCATGATACGGGCTGCTGGCAGCCCTTGGATCTGAGATCAAGCGGTCGCATGCTAAGTTGCTGAAAATTTGCAGAATAACCCTCCAGGATAGGATATTCACCCATAGGTCTAGAATCACGCCATGCAACCGTTCGATCTCAGATCCAAGGGCTCTCGGAAGCCCGTATCATGGGAGAATGGAAAGCCACTACCCTGCCGTTCGCACGCTGGCAGTTCGCTCCTACTCGTCCCCGCACGTCCTTCAATACTACGGCGGTTCGCTCCTAGTCGTCCCGTCCATTCACATTACGGCAGTTCCACTAATCCTAATCCTCCTCCCAAATCCATGGCGTCCCAAATCTCCACAATCAGCGGTGAGTACAAGGTTAGAACCATCACCGGCGATGAGTTCGACGTCATCTACACCCGTTCTTCCGCGACGGTGAAAGGATGCCTTTCTCGCTTCAGACGCATGTTCGAAGACTCAGATGATGAGTGGGTCGCTGGGTTAGATGTTGAGTACACCACAGTCCCGGGACGAGAGAAGGATCTAAAGGACGAAGAGAGGAAGAAGCCCGCCGTGATGCATGACTTATGCTTGGTCTACCACATATGCCATGCCGACGTTGAGTGCCAGGATTTTAAGGACTTCCTCGAGAGCAACCTAGTCAAATTCGTTACTGTAGACTTTGGTAACGACAAAGAAGTCCTGCGCCGGATAGGCCTCGTTGTAGGCAACACCTTCGACCTCCAGAAGAATCGGCTGGTGTCCTCTCGTCAGCCTTCAATGCTGACCCTGGCAGGAGCCATGGTTCATCCTTCGTACGGTAAACTGGAGAAACCTCCATACACGTTTCATCGTCATGCATGGCAGCGGAATGTACTAGATATAGACCACATCCACTATGCTGCAATGGATGGCTACCTTTGCTTCAATATCTACAAGGGTTGGATGAAGAGCAACAGCCAAGTGTGCGGTTCAAGCAAAGAAGTATCGGCCAAGAGGAAGAGGGGCAAGGACAAAGTCGAGGACGTGGACGAGGACTCCGAGTAAGGTGCCAGTGTCGTTGCTCATGGTGGTTCTAATGCAGTGTCTACCGGAATAGTTGCAAAGTTTAATTTCAGGTGTGCTTAATTTAATTTGAGGGGTGTGTTGTGCTGAGCCCCCAGCAGAACTATGTTATGTTTCTTCTCGTTACTTTAACTCTTCAGTACGTACATACTAGTATTTCTTGCATTTCATCTTTTAATTGGTATAGTACTACCACTCGTTTCTTCACATTATATACGTACAATATATATGGCCAACTGTAACATCCCAAATTTTCAATTTGGTATGTTATACATAGATCATCATTACATATCATATTTTATTGCATTTCGACGAATCCTCGATAAATCCTAAGCAACTCAAGGACCCTCGGAGAGAGTTGGGGATTTTCCCGATTTTTCATATTTGATTTTCATCAAATAATAAAACGAGGATTTTTGGTTTTAATTATTTTTCTCTCCGGAAAAATATTTCATTTAAAAATAAATGAGAGGAGAAAATATGACTTCTCCAAAACCAATGAAATACTGGAGGAAAAATGTTAAAATCGTTTATTGGGTGTTATTTGGATTTTATTTGCAATTTTAATTGCATTAAAAATATTGCATGTTTTCAAAAATTTCTTTTTGTGTCAAAAACAATGTTCACCCTGTTCTAAATATTCTAACTAGACGGGGAAAATTTGTTTTATCTTTTTTGGATTTTTATTTATTTTTCTACGAATCTTTCGGCGGAACGTTTTAAAAAAAAACCGCGCTGCGCCCGACCGGGCCGAAGCCCAGCCGAGCCGCCGGCCCACCCCGTCGTCCTCCCCGCGTACGCCAGCGCCGCCGCTCGCCGAGTCCGGCTCGAGCACGGGAGCCCCTCGCCTTGCCCCCTCCTCCAAGCCGCCACCCCCCCTCACATATAGCCGCCGCCGCACCCGAGCCCTGCCCAAGCCACCGCACCCG
>NC_057799.1:171047772-171058028 GCF_018294505.1 Triticum aestivum | reverse complement strand
CCGCCGCCCCGCTCGCCGTTCACCGCCGCCGGAGCCGCCCCTCGCCGCCCGAGCCCCGCCGCACCCCGCCACCCCTCGTCGGAGCCAGCCGAGCCCCCCCGGAGCCGCCCCGACGAGGTATACCTCGCCGTCGTTGCCGGTTTGTTTTTTTAAACCGTTCGTTTAAAAAAACCCTAGATCGGTTTTTTTCGGTTTTGTAATTTTGTGAGCGTTCACCGACTCGTTCGTTTTAGCGAACGCGTTCGTCGGATTTTCTCTGTTAACGAACGTCCGTGCTTTAACCGTTCGTCCGTTTTTCTTTTTCGTCGGATTTTTCCGCGATTATCTCAGATCTCGATTTGTGATCGAATCTTCGTTTCTGTTTAACTTTTCGCTCGTTTATCGGAATCAGGCGATTCAAGCGCCTAGAGTTTCGTCTCGAAATTCTCTTTCCGTTTAACCTACTCAAACAAGTTTTTGCTACTGTAAAATTTGACCTAGATCCAGATTAGTAAACGAAGCTTGTTTCTTTCGCCGTTTGACTTTCGTTGCTTCGTTCGAGTTGATTCTTTTTGCAAACCGGAGTTCTTAAGTTGAACTTTCTGGCTGGATCTTTCATTCGAGTTTTACCTGTGCATTAGATGAGTACTGATTGTTTGCTTGTTTGTTTGCGATAGAGTACCCGGAGTGTGCCGCTTGTTACTTCGAATCGCTAGGTTTCGCGGATCATCAGCAAGGCAAGTAACACTTTGATCATACCTTCCATACCCAGTTTTTTTGCATTAGATCTATTTTTCCTCCAACATTGCATGATTAGGGTCTAATTAAATTGTGGGTATTGGGAAGTAGTTGAGGTAGTACCTATTGCCCTGTTTATTATCAAACCCTTGGGAGTTACTTCTACGTTGCTATTATATTGCCATGCTATGCTTGTAGACGTGGATTGGGTTTGAGAGATATTCATGACAGATGTGAGATTGATAATTAATGGTTTACTTAAGGTGGCAACTAAAACTCACATCTGGGTGGATTGAGGTACCTGGGTATTCCAGGGTTGCCTGTTTTTCTTTTGGACCGCCACCCAGGTTCAAAGGGATCATGAGATTATTCATGCTAGAAACTTCCGTGTGCAGCCGCAAGCTATTATGGGCTCTAGCATAGTTGACTAAGTTGTGTGAACTCTTACACTGGTAGACTAGCAGATGAAGGGGAAAGTAGGTGTAACTGTCTACCCATACGTAAGGTGCAAACACTTCTGAAAGACTGTGTCTCGGTCATCCGTTACTCAAACACCAGGTAGTGCGAGTAATCCAACGGAGGAGATCGAGTCTTGTGGGGAAAAGTGCACAAACCTCTGCAGAGTGTACAAACTAATCATGGTTAGCCGTGTCCCCGGTTATGGACAACTTGAGTATCTAGTACTTGGATTATCATATGAATCTCATCACCATGTTACTTTTAATTAATTTTGCTGGGTTAATGATGATTTTTAATTGGGATTGAGATGCTGTCAACCATCTCAATGTTTCACAACCACCATGATAGTTAAATAAAATTTATTCCTTTGAAGTAGGGAAAAATTTGCTTTTCGCAAAAACTTTAACCATAGAGCTTTCCACCAGCCATATATGCATGTAGTATAGCCTTATTATTGTTCATTATTCTCTATGTGTTACTTTGCCAGCATATTCCATGTGCTGACCCGTTTTCGGGCTGCAACGTTTCATGTTGCAGACTTTTCAGACGACGAGTAAGGTGCTACTCGTCTTCCATATATGCTACTCGTCTTTCTCAATCCAACAAGATTGAGTTTGCTCAATTCGGAGCTCATATGCAGAAGTTATGGCAGTTCTGGTTTTCTCCCTGCGGTAGTACCGCGGCCAGAGCGGCAGTACTGCTTATCACCCCAAGCGGTAGTACCGCTGTCCAAAGCGGTAGTACCGCCTATGGCCATAAGCGGTAGTACGGCTACGGTTCCGCGCTGGTACCGCCTCGATTTTGGGTCTTGCTTTTTCGTGTCGAGTTTTGTAGTAGTTGCACGGCAGTAAGGCACGGCAGTTCCGCCTATAAGCGGTAGTACCGCCCCGATGGGCGGTAGTACCGCCTGTAAGCGTAGTACCGCTCCTGTCGGGCGGTAGTACCGCTACTGCATTTTTGGTCCCGTGTTCTGCTCCTCCAACGGTAGTACCGCTGGGGTGCGCGGTAGTACCGCTTATAAGCGGTACTACCGCCCCAAGGTTCATGTTTGGTTGCTCCTTTTCCCTGCTTCTTCCGCCAGAGCGGTAGTACCGCTCGTGGAGCGGTAGTACCGCTCATGGAGCGGTAGTACCGCACGTGTGCGGGCTGAGCACATAACGGTTGGATTTTTCCCCTTCTATAAAAGGGGGTCTTCTTCCCCATTGAACCTTATCTCTTGAGCTCGTGTTCTTCCCCCATTGTTGACCTTCTTCGAGCTTGCTAACTCTCAATCCCTCCATGGATTCTTGCTAGTTTTTGAGGGAAAAGAGAGAGGAGATCTAGATCCACATTTCCACCAATCACTTTCTCCTCTATGTGAGGGGAACCCCTTGGATCTAGATCTTGGAGTTCTTGGTGTTCTCCTTCTTGTTCTTCCTCTCATTTTCCTCCCTAGCATTAGTTGCTTCGGTGGGATTTGAGAGAGAAGGACTTGGGCACTCCGTGTGCCCTTGCAATTGCATTTGGTGCATTGGTTTGAGTTCTCCACGGTGATACGTGGAAGTTACAAGTTGAGAAGCTTATTACTCTTGGGTGCTTGGTACCCTTGAGCTTGTTCCTCTTGGGTGCTTGGGCGCCCTAGACGGTTGGTGGTGTTCGGAGCTCAATCATTGTGGTGTAAAGCTCCGGGCAAGCGTCGGGGTCTCCAATTAGGTTGTGGAGATCGCCCCGAGCAAATTGACGGGTACCGGTGACCGCCCCCAAGGGTTGCCAAAGTGTACGGGTTCGGTGACTGCCCCCAAGGGTTGCCATTTGTACGGGTTCGGTGACCGCCCTCAAGGGTCCCTTAGTGGAATCACGGCATCTTGCATTGTGCGAGGGCGTGAGGAGATTACGGTGGCCCTAGTGGCTTCTTGGGGAGCATTGTGCCTCCACACCGCTCCAAACGGAGATTAGCATCCGCAAGGGTGTGAACTTCGGGATACATCGTGTCTCCGCGTGCCTCGGTTATCTCTTACCCGAACCCTTACTTATGCACTTTACTTTGTGATAGCCATATTGTTTCTTGTCATACATCTTGCTATCACTTAGTTGTTCATCTTGCTTAGCATAAGTTGTTGGTGCACATAGGTGAGCCTAGTTGTTGTAGGTTTTGTGTTTGTCAAATTAACCGCTAGGTTTATTCCGCATTTGTTCTAGCCTAAACCGTAATTATTTTAAAACGCCTATTCATCCCCCCCCCTCTAGGCGACATCCACGATCTTTCAGCGAGTAATCCAACGGAGGAGATCGAGTCTTGTGGGGAAAAGTGCACAAACCTCTGCAGAGTGTACAAACTAATCATGGTTAGCCGTGTCCCCGGTTATGGACAACTTGAGTATCTAGTACTTGGATTATCATATGAATCTCATCACCATGTTACTTTTAATTAATTTTGCTGGGTTAATGATGATTTTTAATTGGGATTGAGATGCTGTCAACCATCTCAATGTTTCACAACCACCATGATAGTTAAATAAAATTTATTCCTTTGAAGTAGGGAAAAATTTGCTTTTCGCAAAAACTTTAACCATAGAGCTTTCCACCAGCCATATATGCATGTAGTATAGCCTTATTATTGTTCATTATTCTCTATGTGTTACTTTGCCAGCATATTCCATGTGCTGACCCGTTTTCGGGCTGCAACGTTTCATGTTGCAGACTTTTCAGACGACGAGTAAGGTGCCTTAGGTCGTGGTCTTATACTCAGTGATGCCGCTGGAGTTGATGGACTCACTTATCTTCCAAGTCTTCCGCTGTTATCGTATTTAGATGGCCTTAAGCCATACTCATCATACTTATTCTCTTTGGAGATATTCGATGTAATAAGTGTGTGATTGCTACTCTGTTATAAATCCTCCATTTGTACTATGCGTGTCAGCATTACTGATCCAGGGATGACACTGGTGCACAGCAGCACAGACCATTTGAGGTCTGGTCGCTACAAAGGTGGTATCAGAGCACACGCTGATTGTAGTACACGACCACTAAGCTTAAGCCCTAGAACACTTCTCTCTTCTCATTTCTGACCCCTCTCCACTTTCTATTCTTTTAGGAATGGCGGATGCAAGGACCAAGTTCATGCAACCAGATGAAGACACGCCTTTTGGACGACACTTGAAGGAAGTCACTAAGTATTTGAACATAGGAATACCAAGCATCACCGGAACCTACAACGCCACATTACCCGAAGAGGAGAGCCGGAAGATTCAAGTTCACATTCCAGGAAGGACATTTGTGCCAGTTACTGAACCCATAAGATTGGTTTTCGAAGCACCAACCTGGAGTTTAGGGAAGAGCATGGCCGCCCACATCGCTATGGGACGCATTGGAGAAGTCTACCACCAGGAGCTTAAGGATACAATTTATCAGATTTGTGGACGCCGAGACGCGCAATGGGAGATGATCAGAACCAAGAAGGATGGATCAATCGCAGCTTTCATCCAGGAGCAAAACCAACACATTCGTCGCCAGGAGAACCAGATGTGCACAGACAAGGAAGAACTGAAGAAGGCATTGACGAAGATCAAGGAGCTGGAGGAAGAACTTAAGGCTACACGCGAGGATTATATGGAGGAAATCATCGCACTAGTAGGGAAGAATGACGACCTGGAGAAGAAGATTGGAGTATTCATGGGAAATCCAGTGCCAAAGGCAAAGGATGACGAATGCGCTTGCCCGGATAACTACATCATCATCGACGACACCGACTCGGAACCAAGTGAAGATGACTTTGTTGATGAAGCTGGAGCAGACATCATGGAGTCTTCAACTGATCAGAATTTCTAGTAGACTACCATATCAGTAGTAGTTTTCCCCCATTTAATAGTATAGTTCAAGCACTTTGTAACGCTAGTTAGATCGATTGTATGCCTTGTTTGAATTGATTGAGTGATATTGATTGTATTTGTCTCATGAGAATATGGGTAGTGTTTTCCCTCTAGACCTCATTCTATTCTTAACTCTCATCTTTTCTAACCTATCAGATGCCTCCGAGACGCGACACCGGATTTGTTTTCCCACCAGAGATCACCCAGTTGATTCAGCAACAAAATGCCCTGATGCAAGTGTTAGTGCAGAACCAAGGCAACAACAACAACAACAACCCACCACCACCACCACCTGTTGATCACTTAGCCCGTTTCTTAAGGCTAAACCCGCCAGTGTTTTCCAGTAGCACCGAGCCGATTGTTGCAGATGATTGGCTCCGCAAAGTTGGAAGGGAGTTAACCACTGCAGGATGCACATATGCGGAAAGAGTGCGTTTTGCCGCACATCAGCTTGATGGACCCGCAGCATCATGGTGGGAGAATTATACAGCCACGCACCCTATTGACACTGTCACATGGGACCAGTTTCAGCAAGCTTTCCGTACAGCTCATGTTTCAGCAGGAGCTATGGCTATGAAGAAGCGTGAGTTTCGCAACCTACGCCAAGGAGGACGCACCGTAGGCCAGTATGTGGAGGATTTCAGTAAGTTAGCACGTTATGCACCAGATGACGTTGCTACAGATGCTGCTAAACAGGAGAAATTTTTGGAAGGACTGAATGATGAACTGAGTATGCAGTTGATGGTAGCAACCTTCAATAACTACCAGGAGCTGGTAGATAGAGCTCTCATGATTGAAGGGAAGCAACAGCAGATTGAAAACCGTAAGAGGAAGTATGGACAAGGGATGTACAATTCTGGGGCTCAGCAGAAGCCACGATTTGCCCCGAAACCGGGAGGACAGTTCCAGCATACCCATGGAGGAGGTAGTTCGCACAACCATAATGGCTCTAAAAATGGTAATGGAATGGAGGAAGCAACGGACAGAACCGCACCAACCCATCTACCCCAGCCAAGAGGGACCTGAGCCAAGTCACTTGCTTTAAGTGCTAGAAGACTGGACATTATGCCAATGAATGTCCTGAAGCCCAAAATGGAAATGGCAATGGAAGCTCTGGGAAGAAGCCGAACCCGTTCAATAAAGGACACGTGAACCACGTGAGCGTGGAGGAGGTTGAAGCACAGCCTGATGCAGTAATAGGTAAGTTTTTGGTTAAGTCATTTACTGCAACCGTTCTTTTCGATACTGGTGCATCGCATTCATACATATCAAGGGGATTTGTGAATAAGTTTAAGCTGTCCACCAAAGTTCTCAGAACCCCTATGTTAGTAACCTCGCCAGGAGCAGAGTATATGGCAAGCCAAGGATGTTTTCAGATGCCATTGGCCATTGGTAGGCATGTTTTCCCCTCAGACCTAATAGTTTTGGAGTCGCAAGGTTTGGATGTGATTTTGGGAATGGATTGGCTATCGTTGTATGGAGGAAACATCGATTGTGCCAGCAAGACGATTTTGCTTACCACCCCGGAAGGAAAAAGGATCAAGTATGTATCTCGGCATATGCCGAAGAGGACTCAAGTGAATTCCTTATCAGGAGTTGTACAGGAGGAAGTACCAGTGGTGAAGGATTATCCGGATGTATTTCCAGAAGAGTTGCCAGGCATGCCACCGGATAGAGACACTGAGTTCTTGATTGAACTTTTGCCAGGCACAGGGCCAATATCTAAGAGACCGTACCGGATGCCCGCAAAAGATTTGGAGGAAATTAAGAAGCAGATCAACGAGTTACTGGATAAAGGCTATATTTGCCCAAGTTCGTCACCTTGGGGATCACCAGTACTTCTAGTGGAGAAGAAAGATGGATCGCTGAGGATGGTTGTTGATTACCGTGGATTGAATGAAGTGACCATCAAAAACAAGTACCCACTACCGATGATCAATGATTTGTTTGACCGCCTACAAGGAGCTAAAGTATTTTCCAAGATCGATCTACGATCAGGATACCATCAGTTAAAGATTCGAGAGCAAGATATACCTAAGACGGCTTTTACCACCAGATATGGATTATATGAGTATACCGTTATGTCATTTGGCCTGACTAACGCACCTGCCTATTTTATGAACCTGATGAACAAAGTGTTTATGGAGTTTTTGGATAAGTTCGTCGTGGTGTTCATTGATGATATTTTAGTCTTTTCCAAGAATGAGGAAGAGCATGAGGAGCATTTGCGATTGGTACTTGAGAAGCTCAGAGAACATCAGTTATATGCCAAGTTCAGCAAATGTGAGTTTTGGCTGAAGGAAGTTGGATTCCTCGGACATGTTATTTCTGGAGAAGGAGTAGCAGTAGACCCTGCCAAGGTTGACATAGTGACAAGTTGGGAATCACCCACGACAATTGGACAAATCCGGAGTTTTCTTGGACTTGCAGGATACTACCGGAGATTCATCGAAAATTTCTTGAAGATTGCTAAGCCCATGACTGAGCTATTGAAGAAGGACACCAAATTCAATTGGACCGAGGATTGTGAAGCTAGTTTCCAAGAGTTGAAGAAACGATTGGTTACATCACCAGTGTTGATTCTGCCAGATCAACGCAAGGATTATGAAGTTTATTGCGACGCTTCTCGTCGAGGACTTGGAGCAGTGCTTATGCAGGAAGGAAGAGTTGTGTCATATGCTTCACGACAACTTAAACCCCATGAGAAGAATTATGCTACGCATGATTTGGAGTTAGCAGCCGTGGTGCATGCGTTGAAGACATGGAGACATTTTCTCATCGAAAACCATTGTGAGGTGTACACAGATCACAAGAGTCTGAAGTATATTTTCACGCAGAAGGAGTTAAATCTCAGTCAGAGGAGATGGTTGGAGCTCATTAAGGATTATGATATGAGATTGCATTATCACCCAGGAAAGGCTAACGTAGTAGCAGACGCGTTGAGCCGCAAGAGTCATGTCAACACCCTCATGACAGGAGAGTTACCTCAGGAGTTAGCCGAGGACCTTCGCGAGCTATGTTTGGAGATAGTCCCAAGAGGCTATTTAGCGACACTGGAGATTCAGTCTACCTTGATGGATAGGATCAGAGAAGCTCAGAAGACAGACAAGGAGATTGAAGAGATAAAGGAGAAGATGAGCAAAGGAAAAGCCAAGGGATTTCGTGAGGATGAGCACGATACCTTATGGTTTGAGGACCGCGTATATGTGCCAAATGATCCGGAGATCAGGAAGTTGATTTTGCAAGAAGCCCATGATTCACCGTACTCGATTCACCCAGGGAATACCAAGATGTATTTGGATCTGAAAAATACTTTCTGGTGGACCGGAATGAAGAAGGATATTGCAGAATATGTAGCAGTTTGTGATGTATGTCAGAGAGTGAAGGCAGAGCATCAGAAGCCAGCAGGATTGCTACAACCATTGCCGATACCCGAATGGAAGTGGGATAAAATAGGCATGGATTTTATCACAGGATTACCCAGGACTCGCTCAGGCTATGACTCAATATGGGTTGTAGTCGACCGTTTGACGAAAGTGGCTCATTTCATTCCAGTGAAGACCACTTACACCAGTGCTAAGTTGGCAAAGATATACATGACCAGGATCGTATGTTTGCATGGAGTTCCGAGGACCATTGTATCAGACAGAGGAACCCAATTTACCTCGAAGTTTTGGAAGCAATTACATGAAACATTGGGAACCAGGCTAGAATTTAGTACAGCTTTTCACCCACAGACAGATGGACAGACCGAGAGAGTCAACCAGATTTTGGAGGACATGTTAAGAGCTTGTGCACTAGATTATGGATCTAGTTGGGACGACAATTTGCCATATGCGGAGTTTTCTTATAACAACAGTTATCAGACCAGTTTGAAGATGGCCCCATTCGAAACCTTGTACGGAAGGAGGTGTAGAACACCGTTGTTATGGGACGAAGTTGGAGACCGTCAGTTGTTTGGACCAGATTTGATTAAGGAGTCTGAACAGAAAGTAAGGTTGATTCGCGATAGGCTCAAGGTAGCCCAGTCCAGACAGAAGAGTTATGCGGATTCTAAACGAAAGGAGACAGTCCACGAAGTCGGAGACCGAGTTTATCTTCGAGTATCACCACTTCAAGGAGTGAAGCGCTTTGGAGTTAAGGGAAAGTTAGCGCCCCGTTTTATCGGACCATACAGAGTTGTGGAACGTATGGGAGAGGTTGCTTACAAGCTGGAATTGCCCGAAGGATTGTCTGGAGTTCATGATGTATTTCATGTCTCCCAGTTAAAGAAGTGCCACGCAGAGATGGCTGAGATACCACTGAGAGATACTGTGCCACTGGAAGCGATTCAGCTGGAAAGTGATTTGACCTATGAGGAGAAACCAGTTAAGATTCTTGAGTATGCCAGCCGAGTTACCCGCAGTAAGGTTATCCAGTTTTGCAAAGTCTAGTGGAGTCACCACACGGAAGATGAAGCCACCTGGGAGCGAGATGAAGATCTACGGAAGGACCACTCCCACCTGTTCTCTAGCCAACCCGAATCTCGAGGGCGAGATTCATCTTAAGGGGGGTAGGTTTGTAACATCCCAAATTTTCAATTTGGTATGTTATACATAGATCATCATTGCATATCATATTTTATTGCATTTCGACGAATCCTCGATAAATCCTAAGCAACTCAAGGACCCTCGGAGAGAGTTGGGGATTTTCCCGATTTTTCATATTTGATTTTCATCAAATAATAAAACGAGGATTTTTGGTTTTAATTATTTTCTCTCCGGAAAAATATTTCATTTAAAAATAAACGAGAGGAGAAAATATGACTTCTCCAAAACCAATGAAATACTGGAGGAAAATTGTTAAAATAATTTATTGGGTGTTATTTGGATTTTATTTGCAATTTTAATTGCATTAAAAATATTGCATGTTTTCAAAAATTTATTTTTGTGTTAAAAAAAATGTTCACCCTATTCTAAATATTCTAACTAGACGGGGAAAATTTGTTTTATCTTTTTTGGATTTTTATTTATTTTTCTACGAAGTTTTCGGCGGAACATTTAAAAAAAAAACCGCGTTGCGCCCGACCGGGCCGAAGCCCAGCCGAGCCGCCGGCCCACCCCGTCGTCCTCCCCGCGTACGCCAGCGCCGCCGCTCGCCGAGTCCGGCTCGAGCACGGGAGCCCCTCGCTTTGCCCCCTCCTCAAAGCCGCCACCCCCCCTCATATATAGCCGCCGCCGCACCCGAGCCCCG